>NC_068359.1:62305614-62478114 GCF_020536995.1 Dreissena polymorpha
ATCAGTGTTACTATTTTTAGCTTGGCTGTTTTCGGAGAAAACCCAAGGTATTGTCATAGCCAGTTCGTCGTCCGTTGCAGCCGTCCGCCGTCTGCCGTCCGTGTCATACTAAAACCTTAACATTTTGTTAAGGTTTTGAACATTGGCTCTAAAATCAAAGTGCTTCAACCTACAACTTTGAAACTTCATATGTAGCTGCACCTTGATGAGTTCTACATGCCACACCCATTTTTGGGTCACTAGGTTAAAGGTCAAGGTCACTGTGACCTCTTAAAAAAAAAGACAAGCTTTCATTTAATCAAAACTGCACCCGCAGCCGAGCGTGGCACCCGTTATGCGGTGCTCTTGTTTAAATTCTGGGTTCAGTTTTCAATTATTTTGGCCAAATTCAATCATGTTGCCTTAATTTGCTATTAAGTGTGGGAATATTTGTCCTACATTTTATAAAATTGGCTAAATGACATATAGCTCTAAATAAAAATATTTTTTAAACCAAAAAAAATAATGTTAAATTGAGATTGGTTAGATATCTGCATGTCATTGTATATTCTTGTTAAAGAAGGGAATCATACAAAGACTAAACAAACAAAACTAGCTGCCTGGCCTAACCAATCTCTTTTCTTTTTTGTTCTATTTTATCTTATTGTGCTTGTTGAGCTGTTAGCATAGGGGGACCTCCTACTCTTGACAGTCAGTCATACTCACCCCTTTCAAATGTACCTACCATACCCCCTCCCTGCCACCATACACCCTTCTTGCCACCATACCCCTGCCTACCACTGTACCCCCATCCTGCCTCCATACTTTCTCCCTGCCACCATACCCCATCCCTATCACCATACCCCCTCCCTACCACCATACCCCCTCCCTACCACCATACCCCCTCCCTACCACCATATCCCCTCTCTACCACCATACGCCTCCCTACCACCATACCCTCTCCCTACCACCATACCCCCTCTCTACCACCATACCCCCTCCCTGCCACCATACCCTCTCCCTGCCAAAATATACCCACCCTGCCTCCATAATCCCTTCATGCCACCAAATGCCCTCCCTACCACCATACCCCCTCCCTTCCACCATACCCTCTCTCTACCACCATACCCTATCCCTACCACCATTCCCTATGCCTGCCAAAATATAATCACCCTGCCTCCATACTCCCTCCCTGCCACCATACCCCCTCCCTGCCACCATACCCCCTCATTGCCACCATACCCCCTCCCTGCCACCATACCCCCCTCCCTGCCACCATACCCCCTTCCTGCCACATTACCCTCTCCCTGCTACCATACCCTCTCCCTACCACCATACCCTCTCCCTGCCAAAATATACCCACCCTGCCTCCATACTCCCTTCCTGCCACCATACCCTCTCAATATACTCTCCCATACCACCATACCCCCTTTCTACCACTGTACTCCCTCCCTGCCACCATACCCCCTTCCTGCCACCATACCATCTCCGTGCCACCATACCCCCCTCCTTACCACCATGCACCCTCCCTGCCACCATACCCCCTCCCTACCACCATGCACCCTCCCTACCACCACACCCCCTCCATACCCCCCTCCCTTCCACCATACCCCCTCCCTGTCCCATACCCACTCCCTGCCACCATGCATCCTCCATGACACCATGCATCCTGTCTGCCACCATGCACCATCCCTTCCACCATGCACCTTCCCTGCCACCATGCACCCTCCCTGCCACCATGCACCCTCCCTGCCACCATGCACCATCCCTGCCACCATGCACCCTCCCTGCCCAACCATGCATCCTCCCTGCCACCATGCATCCTCCCTGCCACCATGCATCCTCCCTGCCACCATGCACCCTCCCTGCCACCATGCACCCTCCCTGTCACCATGCATCCTCCCTGCCACCATGCATCCTCACTGCCACCATTCATCCTCCCTGCAACCATACCCCATCCCTGCAACCATACCCCCTTCCTGCCATCATGCACCTTCCCTGCCATTATACCTCTTTCCTACAACCTTACCACTCTATCTGCCACCATGCCACTGTAAACCCTACCTGTCACCATACCCCCTCTGTGCCACCATACCTCCCTCCTGCCACCATTCCCCCTCCCTGCCACCATATCCCTGCCATACCACTGTAACTCCTCCCTTTCACCATACCCCCTCCCTGTCACCATATCCCCTCCCTGCCAACATACCCCTGCCATAACACTGTAACTCCTCCCTTCCACCAAACCCCTCAAAACCACCATACCCCCTCCCTGCCACCATGCACCCTCCCGGCCACCATACCCATGAAATTAAAAATAAGTTTTTCTTGTGGACACATAAATGAGTTGATTGCTGATTTTGAAAAAAAAGAGTGATTTGCCTTTGTCATTTTTCGACGTATTTTTGTTTAATTTGTGGATCAGTAAAACCATGAAGTGTATCAAAATGAATGTCTAACAAATATTAATGATTTTACCAAAGGCCATTGCACTGTATGATTTCAGCTTCTGCCCAGACCACAGATGGAAAAGGCGGAAGTACAATCCAAAGAAGAAATCCATCTTTGCAGTGCCAGAGGAGATTCAAGGCGATGAAGCAGCAGGAGATGATGATGACAATGTGGACAGCTTTCTGGTACGAGGCAACACATTCTGTCAGAAGGGCAACACAAAAGGTGCTCAGAGACTGCCCCCGAGACCAAAGACTGAAATGGACCGGCCCAGTTTTCCGCATAGCGCGTCCAGTGAGAGCCTTGAGAAACAGAGATTAGTGCCTGTCAGGCCCATAAAGAATGACCAGAATAAAGGGAAAGGTCAGGCAACTAGAGCTAAGACGAGTCTGGGCATGAATGAGAGATCTTTGACGTTCTCTGATGGTTTTAGATTAGAAATTGAAGGGACAGGGCAAGGGAAAAGAGATCAGAGTGATGGGACAAAGAACAATTCTAAAGGCAAGCAAAATTCTAGTGGAAATCTTACAGAGCTGGGTCCGAAAGATATGGTAGGTTCAAGGCATGATGCATGCAATGGGAATGTGGAAGAAGATTTGGATGCTGATGAGGATGAAGATGAACATTATGGTGTTGATGATGGTAGTGATGACAGTGATGATGAGTACCTGGATGATGAAATTTCTGGTGAGGAGATGGAAAATACTGAAAGCAAAGATGTTGAAAATGGATATTACATTTCTGCTGTAGAAAATTCAGGAAAAGCTGATATGCTAGATGTAAAACTAGATGGAAATCATAATAGTGATGGTAAGCATCCTCTTACTCAGAACAGCTCAAGTAGTAAAGATAAGATGGCACAAGAAAAAGATGATGCAAAAGATCAGGTAAACAAAAAATCACCAAAAATCGTTACAAATGTTGAGCAAAGCCATGATATTGACACAAATGAAAACATAAAGTCTGCTGAGGAAGAACTCAACACAAACCAGAGTGCTAACATTGAAAACTCTACAAAAGATGTAAAAGAGGAGAATGAATCCATTAGGAAGAACAAGAAACAATCTTCAAAACCCAAGGGGTTAGAGATCGCTGATGAAGGACAAGGTCATTCAGAGAGTGGGATGAGCATTGCCATTGCAACCAATAAATGCACGAGTGTCACCAGTATACGAAGTGGTGAGCTAGGAGACTCAGAAGGCAGTTCTAAAGGTGCTATTGTTCAATAAACTGTTCAGAGTTGGATTGTTACAGTTTGACAGTTTATTACATGCTTTCACACCAAGCTTTGTGTTTTTGTTGAATGTTTGCTTATTTAAAGATATGATGCATGATATTGTAGTACCAGAAACTAAGGCATGACTCTTTTTAGGTCACCTTAATGCATGGTGGTTATGGTAAGCTTTTTGGAAATCATGATGTTCTTCATAAGTGTGCAGTGTATCTCCATGCAGATTTTTATGAAACTTCACCAGAGCTCACAATAGATTTTAGAAGTGGAAACTGAAATAGATTCTCATCTGAAATTAAAGCGCCCAGTGGTATGGTATATTACATGGAACATATTGTTTGTTTGTCTTGTAATAAGTTTGTTGTAATAATTATGTCTCTGGGGATTAAATTGGCCGAGCTCTACAGGCAACTTTCCTGTTATTTGAATTATAGCAAGAATTAAAAGAAATCTGCCAACATGACCTTGAAGGATGTCCCCTTTTGTTTGTTAAATAAACATATATTCCAAGAGGATAGGCTGTTTTGCATACATGGCTTATCATGCAACCTTGCAAATGTTAGAAGTCTTTTTTTCCCAATCAGCATTCAACTTGCTAAGGACTTTTCTTAAAATCATATCTTGGCTGATTAAAAAGATTGGTAGAGAAAGGTGAGAGACGTAGGCTTTTAGGACTTCTTTTTTATGTGAAGCATTTGTTTATGTATTACAATTGTTTGCTGAAAATTTATTAAGTTAGTTATGGTTTTCAATCAGGTTGAGAGAAAATTACAATGTATGCATAGTTAGGACTCCATTAGATTTAAATATATTATGTTCTGTAGAGAAGTTGAGGTGGAATGCAATATAATGTATGTGTAGCAAAACAAATGCAAATGTGAAGCCTCAATCTTGCGAGAATTATTGCCATTTAGAAAGATTTCAGTCATACAGTTTATGTTTTGTATCCCCCCCCCCGATCATTCTGGGCATATATTGTTTCTGGCCTGTCTGCCTGTCATTCATTGATTCATTCATTCATTGTATGTGTGTGTCCCAAAACTTTAACCTTGGTCATAACTTTTGAAATATTGGAGATAGCAACTTGATATTTGGCATGCATGTGTATCTCGTGGAGATGCACATTTTGAGTGGTGAAAGGTCAAGGTCATCCTTCAAGGTCAGGTCAAAGGTCAAATATATGGCTTCAAAGCGGCGCAATAGGGGGCATTGTGTTTCTGACAAACACATCCCTTGTTTAATAATTATAATTGTATGCATTTAGGAGTTATTAACCCACTGGTATTTGCATTAGTAATTTGGGATTTTCGAAACAACATAAATTGTCCCCCATTCGGGTAGGTATCACAAGTATCCCGGGTAAAAAGCGGTCCGTCTAAAATGCGTATATGACTCATATCCGCGGATATGACCGAAAAGTGCGGATATGAACGAATACAAGCAATATCGACACTTTTCTGCAATGTTTATTTAAATCTTTAATAAAAAAATACACAATATGTGTTAAATATGTTAGTATTGTCTCAAAATATAACAATTTAATAGACATTATCATTTTTCCAACTCTAAATTCATATCCGCGAACATGACGAAGTGCCAGAAGATTGTTTTGGGCTACACACCACAAACAATATAACCACGCCGACACCACATATGTTTTGTTGTATAAGTTAACATAATGTTTATATAATATACTGAATGTATTATTATTCTTGATGTCGTCTGAAAACTCTAGTATTTAGATATACAATATGCTTTAGAAAATAGTAAAGTTTTTTTTGGCCGATTATCGCCAGACCACAAGTAATTAATGCTGTTACTTTTCCCTGGTTATATTTTAATTGGAATACAAAATGTTGAATTTATTTAAATATACTGAATGTTATGAATGCAGTAAATATTGTCTGAAATGTCACTGTTTCAAGTGGCATCTTTCATTTGAAAATAAATGATGATTTCTAATGCGCGAATATGATAACATTGACGAATGTGGTTTATCCAATAAAGGATCTATATTTTTAGTGCTAAAATAACTTTATGCAAGGTAAAAATATCTTATATTTGATTGTTACTATTTATTTTATGCTTTCCGGTGGTTTATCAGTGAATAAAAACTGATAATTTAACTGTTTCAAACAGTGAAAATGTGAAAATTAACAGTGAAAATTATCGATAATTTTCACTTTTTACTGTGAAATGACGTCATTTTTTAAAAGAAATTACATCATTATCCCAGCGCAAATCTTAAGTTAAACTCTCAAACAATGTGTCCAGATTTTCGTAAATTCGTCTTTACAGAGTTGTCGTTCTTGCGGATAGGTATACCTACTTCCGGTGTTAAGAAAAACAATGGGGAAATACTACTGTTCCATCGTTAAATGCCATAATTTTAGCGGTATTTTCAAAAAAAGTAACATTACATAAATTACCTAAAGACTCATGTACAAGAAAAGCTTGGATGATAGCAGTTAGCCAGAAAAATTGGTTTCTAACGGCGTATACTCGCGTCTGTTCCGACCACTTTCGAGACGGAATCGGTCCAAAACAAAATTCCTACTGAAAATTTACCTCATTGCAAAGTAGTACCAAAACATGAAAGAAAGCAGCGTACATTAAGACAGCCACTTCCAGAAAATATCCCTGTCACCTCTGCCCTACATTTCCATTCGTAAGTACCAGACAGGTAGCATGTTTTGTAGTCATAATCCATATTGTCCACATCATGTTCAAAGGGTTAATAAAAAATATACGTTTCTCCTATAGTTTCATCCATTTCTATGTATTCAGCCACCAAATGTAAGAATATTTGGATAAACATGAGGTATTTATCTTATTTTTGTCAGGAAAAGTTTAACATGATATTAAAAGGGTAAAATAAAACACAATAGATCTAGTCAAATTTTGATAATGTATTTCTTTTATTAAATATAATTTTACATACATACATACATGTAAGCGTTATGCATATAAACCAACAAATTCATGAAAATTTCATTACTTATAATGAAGAATATGTCCGACACATACAATGAAAATTAAAAAAATAAACACATCCACCTGCCCTAATGTTCCCCAAAATTTTGATGAGAATCTAGTTATTTATTTTCTATTGCCTAATGTTGAAAATTCCATTGCAAATGTCTCGTTTTTTGGTTTATTTTTATTTGTTTCACATCATCTACACATATATTTGTTAATGCAGCATCAACTTTAAAACTTAAACAAAAACCCCGGAAAGAGAAAAAAAAGCATTTGAATATCAACCGTACTTTCGATTAAACAACTGATGACAGAAATTATTCAACTTACAGTGTTTTAAAAATTGATAATCCACCGAATCCAACAAATATCCTCTATATATTATAGTTTATTAGTACGTACAAATATGCACATCATTTTATTTATGCAAATGAACAAAGGTTAATTATCGTAGAGCTATTATATAGTCGTGATATAATCAAGAATGATTATAACCATTATAGTTGCGATTTTATTGAAAAGCAATGCATGTCCCGCTAAAATTTTATATTTTTTATTAATATTATGTTTTATAAGTGGATGTAACAGCTGTAATATTAATCTTAAACATATAGACTTCGTATTTTATTTTATGGGGATATTGGATATGAACTGTTGAAATATTAACGAAAAATCTAACATTTTACCGGGACGTGCATTGATTTTCAATAAAAGAGCAACTATAATGGTTATAATAGTTCTTGAAACATTTAAATGTAGCACTACGATATCCTGTGTTCATATGAATAAATAAAATAACGTGCATATTTTTACATAACCAATAAACTATAATATATAGTAACAATCAAATATAAGATATTTTTACCTTGCATATTTAATAAATATTGTGTATTTCTCATTTAACATTGAAATAAACATTGCAGAAAAAGTGTCGATATTGCTTATATTTGTCCATATCCGCACTTTTCGGTCATATCCGCGGATATAATTCATATACGCATTTTAGACAGACCGCTTTTTACCTGGGATACTCGTGATACCTACTCAAATGGGAGACAACTTAATAATATGTAGTTTCGAAAAGACCGAATTGTTACTGAATGAAACACACTTTGCAATTCATGTGCTCTTTAAAGTGTGAGAGGGGTTAAATTCAAGATAAACTTAACAGACTATTAAATCAGTGTTTTCCTTTACTTTTAGAAAAATTGATTTCATGATCTTTTGTCATAACACCAATATATTCTCATAAAAGAAAAACGTTTTGTTTTTACAGTGGCAGTTTGGAAGAAGTGACATTTCAGAACTGACAATAAATTAAGATTAAGGATGTATTAAGTTCAGTTTTTTTGATGAGGTGGTTAAATGCCCATGTTTATCAGAAAAGACACTTAACTGTGTGCATGAACTCTTTTTTTCTTTCATCTTTATAGGATTTATGTGATATTTGTGAAGTTGTGTAACACAAAGGAGGAGGAACTGTTCTTTGACTTCATAAAATAAAAAAGAATAGTTAAGCAGCAAGTCTCTACTTTTCTGATACAAATTTTGCTTTTAACCCTTTGCATGCTGGGAAATTTGTCGTCTGCTAAAATGTCGTCTGCTAAATTTCTAAAATTAGCATTTTCTTCGATTTTTTTTCAAAGAATACTATCAGAATAGCAAACAGTTTGGATCCAGATGAGACGCCACGTTCTGTGGCGTCTCATCTGGATCCAAACTGTTTGCAAAGGCCTTCAAAATACGGTTCCCGCACTGAAAGAGATAACAGTTATCATTGGAACCACCTGCTGGGAAAACTGGGCTTTATGCATGTGTGAAATGTGCTATCCCATATTAGCCTGCGCAGTCCACATAAACAATCCAGGCTGTAAGTTTCTCCTTTGATGGTATTTTTCAGTAAAAGTATGTCTCTCAATAGCGAAAATCAGTTTAAGCGGTGTGTGTTGTCCCTGCTTAGTCTTCGCAGACTGCACAGGCTAATCTGGGACGACACTTAAATTATAAACATGCTTCAAGCTCAGTTTCTCAGCATAGAGTTGCTGTTCAACTTTCATTGTTTTTGTGGAGAGTAATTCTAGCTTATAATGGGTTTTATTATTGTCGTATTTTTGCCATATTAGTCTTTCATTCATTTGTTGTTGTTTTTTGTGAAAATAATTATTTTAAAATCAAGTTGTTTTTGTTTTTGTTAATTGGTTTGTTGTGTTTGTTTTAGTTGCATTAGTTTTGTTTTGAATAACAGTTTTATATAGTTTATTAAAAGAAACTTCAGTAGGAATAATTAGCATGGAAAAAACACCCTGCACAGAAGCACATGAACTAGTACTCTCTTGCTTAAATTAGCAGTATAAACATAATGTTATGTGGCCATATTGTGTTAAACATGTGTTACTGTTGATGCCAGATCTTAATGACTGTATAGCAAAGTAAAGATTAGTCACTATGTGTGTTACAACAATGTTCATTTGGTATATTTCCTCAGCAACATGTTTTTCATTGCGCAATTTCTACATATATGGTGATTTCTTTCTTTAAAAAGCTCATTTGTTTAACCTGTGGTGTTTCAATACCGTCCATTATGTTAAAGAAGACTGTGATAATATGAGTATTTTCCTATATAAATATAGGTACAAATATTTATGTGTATGTGTTTTTTATTCCTTTTAAATAACGTACATGTATTAGTCAATTTAAGAACAACTTTTTCTTTTATATGCATTTACATTTATTTTTATGTTTTATCACATTTTAAACTTACATTTATTATGCACGTGTAATTTTAAGACAAAATTTTAAACATAAGAACATAAATTTTCAGATACAATGTTCTTAAAGCTGCAAATTACTGTACCCACTTCACAACATAGTGGTTCATGGGGAAGGGTAGTCTGTACCCACTTCACAACATAGTGGTTCATGGGGAAGGGTAGTCTGTACCCACTTCACAACATAGTGGTTCATGGGGAAGGGTAGTCTGTACCCACTTCACAACATAGTGGTTCATGGGGAAGGGTAGTCTGTACCCACTTCACAACATAGTGGTTCATGGGGAAGGGTAGTCTGTACCCACTTCACAACATAGTGGTTCATGGGGAAGGGTAGTCCACCCTTTTTCTGATTTCCTGTTTTTAGAAAGTTGTGTTGCAGATTTACTGGTAAAGTACACTCAATGTTTTGACTCTTTTTGCTGTTTCTGTGTCTTTTTTAATAACACTACTATAAAATTGAATATAAGTAATTATGTGTTCTGTGTACAATATGTGATAAACATTTTAGGTATTTCAAAAAATAGTAGAGGTATATAGTTGTTTTTATTTGCCATACATTTTACTTCTGTTTCATTGGAAATGGGTAATAAAAAGGTTTTATTTGCATGTTGACAAGTGTTTATTTTAAATTGCCATTTGTTTTTCTAAGCTCTACATGTTATGAAAGGTTTGTCTCGTATGACAAATTACAATTTAGCAAGGCAGACATGTTATGCACCGCCAAATTTTAAATGCTTGTTTACTTGATCAGATTAAACGATCATAAAAATATGTTTTACAACCCTATTTCAAAATTTCACTGGTTGCAACTGTGTATTTAAGTTTACTTTAAGTACAATTAGAAAAAATGACTACTTTAAAAAAATAAGAAAAGTAGAACAAAATAATTAGGGATGGCATCGAATACCAATATTGGTATTCGAATGTTTGCAAATTCATTCAATCGAATATTCGAATATTCGCATAAAACGGCTGGATTGATTTTTACCTTGTTATGTGTTAATTTACATTGGTTTGTAAGTTATATCCGTTTGCTAAATACGAGGCTGTTTATTAACGTTGCTATCGAATAATTGTATCGCTGTCGACTAATACTATGACCGATACTGTGATCGGGCACAAATAGAATGAAAAACACCGTGTCATAGAATTTTATTTTTTAATGATTCCACAGATTTGTAGCAGACCGCGCATATGTAAAACTAAGTTTACACACATTACACGTTGCGGTCTTCTTATCCACAGACCGTGTAAAGTATTCCATACTGCAGAAGGGGCTGGTGGCATTTTCAGATTTGAATTATGATTCCTTGATGATTGTTTAATTTATATCATCTGTTACTTTTGAGTAATTCACATATTTAAATGTCTGTTCAAACTGTGATCACATAAACTAAATTATTATTCGCAAGTTAATTGAAGCCCTTTATTGGTACCTAATTGACAAACAACAGTTCGGGCCCTTTCCTATAGTAAGTATATTGCATTGCGCGATTTGAGTAATTCACACATTTTAATGGCTGTACATACTGTGATCACAAAACTTAATTATTATTCGCCAGTCAATTGAAACCGTTAATTGGCACCCCATTGGCAAACAACAGTCGGGGCCTTTCTTAGAGCGTGTATATTGCATTGCGCAATCAACACTGATACGGGCCGCGTTATCAGTTTGACACGAAGAACGTCACGTCAATCATGTTACTCCCAAGTGATTTCGGTTGCTTTTTAGTAAGCGATTCGCAGGTCATTAAATATTAGTGAAATTACGTTTGAAAAAAAAATGCGAATATGCGAATATCATTTTTATTATTCGAATGCTGACCATTCAATCGAATATTCGATTATTCGAATAATTTTGCCATCCCTAAAAATAATACAATTTGTGTGTGTGAAATGCTAAGGCATAGGTTTAAGGAGTGTATAGGGATGTAGGGATAGCCTATGAGAGTGGCATGAGACTTTTTAAAAGTACATTGTAATTGCTAAATGTATTTTGTGAGGCTTTTAAAGTTGTTTTTATCAGATCTTACTTTTATGTGATCATGCTCATTCTATTACTTAGTATGATTATTTATAGAGCATAACTTTGACTTCGTCATTTTAACGATGGCTAAGTGTTACCATATAGGCCACTACATTTACTACTTAAGATTGTGAAGATCTGGTACCAGGTACATTATTGTATATTGAAGTCTTGTGTAGATTGGGTACCAGGTACATTATTGTATATTAAAATCTTCAGAACATACGTGGCAAAATTAGAGTGGATCAGCGGGCATAATATATATGGCTTGTTGAGCAATTTGAAATGGAGTGTTTTAAAACCCACTCACGTGGAATAAAATGGTTATCCCCAGTAATGACAAATTGTGTATTATGGTAACCATTCACATAAATATCCTATGATGACGATTTTATGTTTTAGTTTATGTGCAAATTTCAAATAAATATGGTGAGACATGATTACCCAATCCCAACATAAGTATAAATATTATTTAATTATGTGTTAAAATGCTTTTATACAATCTTTCCCCAGTTTACAGTGATTTAAATCACATTTAATTTTCACATAGTTTTGTAAACTCAGCATATTTTTAGAAGAGCCTTTTATTTGTAACAGTATGTAATACTTCCTCATGATCTTGCTTGATTTAAGCAATTATACATAAAGGTCATGTTTCACTACAATAACATATAAGTGAAACATAAATTGCAGATAAATAATTGTAAAATATGATATAGAGATATAAAATTGCAGCTATGCTTAGTTTAAACCTATTTAGTTTAGCTTGATTGCATCGAAAGCCCCAGGCTTATAAAAACGCTCTTGAGTCTGTTTCCTGGGCCTATTACCAGTACTTGGTGTCTTTGGGAAAGATCTACACAACGCTCCCAGAGTGGGTATCGAACCCGTGACTCCCCGATCCCTAAGCATACACCTTATCAATTATGCAACGGCGAACGTCAAGTTCAAGTTTGCATCTATTCTTGAGCTTTATTGCATAGTTGCAGCCTAAAGTATGCATGTGCAGTTAAATCTCTTCGTATGATGGACTTACCAATTCCTTGCATAAACTATGGTTAGCATAGGACCAAAATAAGCTTGCATTTGTTTATAATAGCTTATGCCCAGAATAATGTAAAGATGGCATTTTTAGAAAACCCGAGGTATGGTCATAGCCAGCTCGTCTTCTGGCGTCGTGCTAAAACCTTTACATTTTGTTAACCTTTTGAAAATTGGCTCAAAAATCAAAGTGCTTCCACCTCCAACTTTGGAACTTCATATATACATGCACCTTGATGAGTTCTACATGCCACACCCATGTTGGGGTCACTAGGTCAAATGTCAAGGTCACTGTTACCTCTCAAAAAAATAAAAATCTGACAAGCTTTTCATTTATTTAAAACTGCACCAACAGCTGAGCGTTGGCACCCATTATGCGGTGCTCTTTTTATGAGTAGAATGGGACAATGATATTGATGTAAATACAAAGTCATTCAAAATGCATACAGTAGGTTGTGACTGTGTGTGTGTGTGTCCCAAAACTTTAACCTTGGTCATAACTTTTGCAATATTGAAGATAGCAACTTGATATTTGGCATGCATGTGTATCTCATGGAGCTGCACATTTTGAGTGGTGAAAGGTCAATGTCATCCTTCAAGGTCAAAGGTCAAATATATGGCTTCAAAGCGGCGCAATAGGTGGCATTGTGTTTCTGACAAACACATCTCTTGTTCATCCTATGTTGCTGAAATTTGGTCGGAATATTTATCTGGACATCAAGGCCAAAATCAAATCTGGGTCATATATATCCGCAAACTAGGTCTCCAGTTCAAATCTCAGACAAACTTTCAAAACGGTCTAGAGGCCTTTTTATTTTTACTTTATGTTTATGACATTTGGTCAGAATGTTTAACTTGATAATATCTAGGCTAAGTTTGAAAAAGGGTCAATGGCATTGTAAAACTTGGTCACAAGCTCCCACTCTATAAAAACATTTATGACTAAATCTCAATGAAACTTGGCCAGAATGTTTGGCCAGAATGTTTTTTGTTACAATATCTTAGTGAATCTGGATGATACTCTTCAAAAAGACTTGATCACCAGGCTAAATCTTAGAAAACACCTCTATAAGACATATTTACGACTCAACCTTAATAAAACTTGATCAGAATGTAGAATATCTAAGCTAAGTTTGAATATGTGTCCAATAACTAGGTCACCAGGGCAAATTAACAAAACAAACTCTTTACCACTCTTTAGCCCACATTTTAAAATTAAATCTTGATTAACCCTTTACTAACCCTTTAGATACGTATTTTAACGCATGTGTAGTCCAATAGAAAGTTAAATTTAATCAGAGACCTTTCTTACTACATTCAAGTTTTAAAAGCTACATTTCCAACCCTAAGATACTGATGAGTAGCAAACAGTATAAAACCTGAACAGACTGCGAGTGTAACCGGACCGGGGGAAATCTATGCCCTTGTTATTAATGGCACAACATAACTCGCTTTCTGCGTTTTCTCTTTTATTCATTTATAGTTCACATAATTTTCAACGAATTCCATCTTCCTTTATTACATTCTTAAGCATTCCTTCTTAACTCTATTAAATTCTTATCAGATCTTATTTAACAAATTCCATCCTCCTATTTCCAACTGTCTCTCTAACTTGTAACTGACTTTTTAACTTTTCTCTTACTGACCTCCACTTCCTTCTTTCATAAACTAACCTGTCACTCTATTGAAACCCTTTCATCCCTAGAACCAAGTCACACCCACACATCTCACTGACCAATCCTATCTCTCATTCATTCATGATCATACAGATCCTTAATGCCAATTCACACCCACACATCTCACTGACCAATCATATCTATCTCTCATCCAACATACAGTACTTAACTTCCTTACTTCTATAAGACTGTAATTAATTAGCACCTAGTCTAAGAATCTTAAGTCACAGTCATTATTTATAGCTAGAGCTGATAAGCATACAGTCAGCATACAGTCTGCATATTGAGTGTGAATTTAACATGAGAAGACTTCCAAGACTGTAACTAACACAATGTAATCAATATCAAGTTAAACATGTGGTTCCAAGCAACCTTCTACTGCAATTCAGTAGATAAAGAAATCATATTCAAACATATTCACAGAAATCAATTCAATATCTTTAAAACTGTATTGTATGAATTTATAATGTACTCAATCAAAAATCAAATAATACTATAATAATATTTGTAACTCTGTGACACGAGTAACTCGCACTCTGTTCTGGTTTTATGCTATTTGCAGCCATTTTCACTTTGCCTCTAATTTTTAAGTGGGAAAGGGTTAGACTATCAGAATGTTTATTATCTAGGCTTAACTTAAATCTGTGTCCGAAACCTAGGTTACCATGCAGGTCAAATCTAAGAAATACCTTGCTCCTATTTAGAAGCCACATTTTTATGAAAAAATCTCAATGAAACTTGGGAGGAATGTTTATTTTGACAATATCTAGGGTGAGTTTAAATCTAAGTCACATGCATTCAAAGTTTAGTTAGGTCGATCACCACGTCAAAATCTTAAAAAGACCTTGGTACCCATCTAGAAGCCCTGATTAAGCAACAATTCCTTAATTGTGACCACTACATTTCAGAGATTGTTGAATATAATAGCCACTTTTTGTGTTATACAGTTTACATTACCCAATCGAAATTCCATGTTTAAAAATATTTTGTATTTACATAGTTTGTAAAAATTTAAATCCAGGTAGACAACACATTTACAAACAATTCAAAACAGGTTGATGAGGACACACTGATATATTTCTTAAGTTAAGACTTGTGAATAAGTTTTGGTGAATATTCACATTTGTGGGTGACCAAACCAAGAACAACCTTCAAAAATTAGTTTCATGTCTTATCTTAATGCCGAGCTAAGCCTTTATTTGTCAGTCAGCATTCCGCTGAAACATGACTGGCATGTATGTGCCCCGACCCGGGATCGAACCAGGGACCTCTGGATTTGTGAATAATATTGGTTTTTCAATAAAAACAATTAGCTACATGTTAACAAAATAGTGTTGTTCAAGTCATACAATTTGAACATTGGACACAGAAATCTAAAGAAATCCGTATAAGATAATTTTTGTAATGATGAGATTTTGTATATTAATGTGCACATTTTATGATATTATAATATTGTTATAATATTGTTAAAAGTTAATTCAGAATGTGAGTTATTGCCAAAGTAATTGGAATCAAGGAAGAAATACTTGCAAAGGCCAGGAACAACCTTTGTGACAGATCCATTTACCATCAATAGGATGACATGAATGGTTACACTCTTGGCTGACTCTGAAAATATTTTGTATAATTTTATGCTATCTGAATAATTTAAATTCTTTTTCAAGCAATTATGAAGGTGAGTTGATTTCTATGTGGCCAATAGATGCCTTCTGAATTTATGTTTTTATTGCACATGTTTAGCTCAGCAGAGCAGAAAATTAGACATTTAAGCATATCTGAAGACGATGTGAAAAGCGTGAGTTATTTATAAATTGATCATTTTGAAAGGACATTTTTAGTCAGCTTAAGTTCATCAGCCATTTATAGCATTTTCTACCAACACATCTACTACTGCTATGTTTGTAGTTTTTTTGGTCATTGATGAGTGGCCAGGAAAAATTCAGTGAAATGTTGAAAAAAATTCTGGGCTATAGAAGACCGGATCGAGTAAATCCTTAAATATGGTCGACTAGTGTGAGCAAATTTCAAAAAAATCATTGGCAACAGCATTCTTAATACAGTAAACATGAGCCACAATCTGGAAAAACAGGGTTTGATGCAATCGAGTAAAGTGTTTTCCCATATTAGCATGTGCAGTCCACACAGGCTAATCAGGGACAGCACTTTTTCCTCTTAATTGGTGTTTTGTTAAGAAAATACTTCCTTTAATGATCAATTCAATAATATCCGCAATTTTTCTCCCTAATAAGCCTGTGTGGACGGCACAGGTTAATCTGGGACATCACTTAATGCACTTGAATTAAGCCCAGTTTTTCCAGACGGCAGATTAATTTAAGATTTGGACAAATACAATGTTATATGTCAAAAATATGTTCACATAGTTTTACTTTAACAGGTCTATTGTCATTCATAAGTGAAGGCCATGCAAGTGTTTGAAATGCAGTGATTGCGTTTTTGATAGGAAATGCTCAATCACTCTCATACCTTTGACAGAGACCTGGTCACACTCTTTCCTTGGTTAACTAACACGGCTTTCACTACCATTTTGCACTCCCAACAATCCTATATCATCATAACAATAACTACTCCTAATACTACCACTATAACTACCGCTCACTATTACACCAGGATACTAATACAGTGGAACCCCTCTAAACCAGACACCTCTGGGACTGAGAGGAAATTCCGGTTTAGAGAGGATTCCGGTTTAGAGGGGAAATCGACTATTTTACTTTCAGAAGGTCAATTACATATTATATCCTAATGCAGAAAAAACACTTTCAGGAAATTTTAATAGTTTATTTATGTATAACATGACAGTGACTTAGCCTAAACAATATAGAACCAGTCCTGTACAAGCTTTTTGATCTTTTCAAATTTCAACTCATTGTTAAACCAACTTTTGTTGGGTGAAGAGTTGTTTTCCCAATGAGACATGTACACAGACTTTTTTCGCACGATAATCCCGATCGTCGACTTTTCTACCCCGTATTTCCCCGACAGCATCTAGAGTGTAGGTGTAGGCAATATCTCTGACTCTTTGATCAGTTTGATTATGTCTTTTAGAGACAATTCAACGCGAATGCGGTAAGAAAGAGCTAGGTTCGGACATTTTTAGTCTTAGTTATCTTAATAGCCAATTTGAAAATCTAAATGAATATTTAATGCAACTGCTTCAGGAACTCTGCAAATCACCATTTTTTATATGACACTAAATTAGGAATTGTAATAAACAATTCAAAATAATAAGCTTATTAAAATTTGGCATGGCTTTATTTATTTCACACGTCTTTAATCTGTCATTCACAAGTTTTTGACTGTAGGTCTGAGGTGCAATATATCGGTCCTGACCGGTTTAGAGAGATAGAATCACATATGGAATGACCCAATTTTGATCCAAAATTACAGGTATTTGGAAGTGAGGGGATTCCAGTCTTGAGGAGATATTTTACGCATGATTTTATAGGGGAAAAAAAGGGGCCGGACAATTAGTCCGGTTAAGCGAGGATTCAGGTATAGAGAGGATCCGGTTTAGAGAGTTTCCACTTTACTATCTTGATACCAACACCATCACCACCACTATGCTGTTCATCTACAGTGGATGAAGTAGTTATCCTTCAAATATCCATTTGAGAAAAATGCAAATAACCAATCTTTCAATAAAATATAAATACTAAAACCTTTTCACATAAGTGACAAGTAAACTTTTCATTTTAAATTAATTTATTGTTATTAGTTTTCTTATGTTCTTCAATGAACCATACAGCTGTCTTGACAAATTAGGTTGAAAGTAATCTCACTATAAATTTTGTGACGTTCAGTAAGGTTTCTTGTAAAAAAAAAATAACATAAACTTTTCCATCATTTAGACTTGAATCCCTACTCACTACCACACTACCACTGCCAGCGCTACCACTGCCAGCACTACCAGTGCCAGCACTCTCACTGCCAGCACTACCACTACAACCATCATTACCACTGTAATCACTACTCACAACCACACTACCACTGCCAGCACTACCAATGCCAGCACTACCACCAACACCATCATTACCAATATAATCACTACCATGCTACACTACCAGTACTACCACCAACACCATCATTACCAATGTAATCACTACCACACTACACTACCAGCACTACCACCAACACCATCATTACCAATGTAATCACTACCACAAACACCATCATTAAATACTGTACACTTTACCTCACCTAACTTCCACTGCCACTAAAAACACTACCACTACCAGCACTGCCACCAACACCATCATTACCACTGTAATCCTACTCACTACCACACCACTCTACCAGCTCTACCACTACCACCAACATTACCACTAATCAATACTCACTATCACACCACACTACCACAAAAAACATCATTATCACTGTAATCACTACTTATTACCACACTACCCCAACCAGCACTACAACCACACCATTATTTCCACTGTTCTTGCTACTCACTTCCACACTTACCACCACTACCATCAACAACACCATCACTTCTGCTGTAATAGTTACTCACTCCATCACCACACTACCACTACCTACAGCACCACAGCAACTGCACCTCTACCATGAACAACACATTAGGACCAATAACTATGGACACACCTCAGCCCACATAATGATAATCAGTAACAAAAATGATGACACAAATTTGATGAGCAATATTCCGAACAAGATCTCCCACTCAGTTTTTTTTTTTATAATTATGCATTTACTGACTAAATGAAATCCCCTATATGAATACCCTTCAATAAAATATTACACCTGGTAGTTAAATTAAGTTAAACTTGAAATTTGATTAAGATTGAATAGAATTTCATACACCCTCTTACTTCAACACCTGAGGAAGGTATTTGCCATCATATAAACAAACAAGTTTTATAATGTTGCCAAAAGTATTTTGTTGTGACAACGTAAAGCAAACTTTATTTTAATACATGTATAAATGAATCAGTTGTTATTGGGGGATGGGAATTCATAGCAAATACCGAATGTATGCATCAATCATTTAATGTATTTTCTTTTGCTCCACTGATTTTCTCTTTGCTATTATGGGCATACCCACATTTATTTTGTTGCCATGACAATATTTATAAAATTTATTGCACACCATGTACAAAGAAGGTAAATTTATTAAATATCTAGTAAGGCATGCGAAACGAAATGTTGGCAAATGAGTTGCAAAAAGTGGATTCAAATTAAAGGATTTCATTATGCTCAATAACCAGTGCCTTTAATGCTAGATAAATAATGAAAGTAAAAATTGACACTTTAAAAACTCATTCCATGTGTTTTGTTTAATTACTTGCAGATTTATTTGAAAGTGCTTTTTTATTTTGATTTGATTTTTATTTATTTGAGTTACTTATAGCTCAATTAAAGTCTATTAAGATTTGTTCCATCACTTTTTACCATTAAAGACCATTTAAATTATAAATTGTGTTATAAACTGTCAAATAAAAATTCATGCAAATCTAATTAAAGAGAAATCTAAAATGTCTTATTTATCAAGATGTGCTTAAAAAGACTATTTATCTTATATATATATTGTGTTCTTTAGTAATTTGAAACCAACACAAACTGTCAAGAAAACACATAATTTACCATGTGCTAATGCATGTAAATTCACATCTATCAGGAAAACAAATTTGCCCTTAAATACATATCATTTCAAGAAATGTCTATGACATAAAATCATCTGATTTGAAACATTATATTAAATAGAAATGACTGATAGCTGTTTGCAGTTATTACGCCTTTTTAGTTTAATTGAACAATTGAACAAAGAACAATAATTATTGAACGATTGCAAGCGTTCCTGATAAAGACTTTTTTCAAATGAGCACTTGTTAACAAAAATCCCAGCCAAGTTTAACATAATACATGTGATTAAGCTTTATATTTAATTTGCACATATAGACAACTGTTTATTTCAAAATTTATAATATTAACATTATTATTGCTTATACATCAAACTGTATTATAGATTGAATAATAGATTATACAGGTTTTTTGGTCATAGGTCCAGTTTGGCTATTGGTTGTCGAGTAGTATTAACACCAGAAAAGTATGCTCATTTTAACAAAATCATTGACTGCATAGTATAAAAAGATTTCTAGCAATTTATCAAAACATATATTATAATTTGACTTTCATGTATGTTAATACATTCACTTAACCAAAAAATAATGTTTGAGTGTTGAAAATACAAAGTTATACAACTCTTGTATTTTAGAGAAAATGTCTGGTATGTGGGTCTTTGCCCTTGATAAGACTGGAGGCAAAACAGAGACATAATTAAACATGTGTCGTTTTAATTGCAACATTACATTAAGTTGAATATTTACTTACTGACTTTGAACAAAGCATTTGTTGATGTGTTTTATTGATAATCATTCTTTTATAGTACAAGTTTATTTTCCTGCAGAAATGTTATTTGAAGATTTAGTTGTTTCCCTGCAGATAAGGGATATATTGGAGTCTCTTTCTAATAAAATGTTTTTAGTTTGTTGAGGTGAAATTCTTCAGCGCTTCTAAAGCCTTAAAATTGAAGCTTAAATATATGTAACCTCATTGAAGTATAATGTAACCTCATGGAAGTGTAATGTAACCTCATTGAAGTGTAGATGTTCATGACACTTTTTTCTGCCACCTTTTCCTTACTAACCAGTAACTACCCTTGAATTTCATTTTATACAGTCATTTTTAGCTGGCTGTTTTTGGAGAAAGGCCGAAGTATTGTTATAGCCAGCTCGTTGTTCGGTGTCTGCCATCTGGCGTCTGCAGTCTGCGTTGTGCTAAAACCTTAACATAGGCTCTTAAATCAAAGTACTTCCACATACAACTTTGAAACTTCATATGTACATGCACCTTGATGAGTTCTACACACCATACCCATTTTTGGGTCACTAGGTCAAAGGTCAAGGTCACTTCTGACAAGCTTTCAAATATTCAAAACTGCAGCCACAGCTGAGCCTTGGCACTCGCTATGCAGTGCTCTTGTTATACAGGCATTTTTATTCAGTAGCAAAACATGTTTTAAAAAAAAAGAAATAATACACTCACATTGAACATGAAGTATATATGTGTATATATATATATATATATATATATATATATATATATATATATATATATATATATATATATATATATATATATATATACATATTTACACTCATGAACTAATTATATTCCTTTTTTATAAATATTTCTTTTATACAGAAACTAACGACCACGCACTATTTTTTATTTTTTTTTATACATGTTATTCATGTCTTTAAACTCGTTTTTAACACAACTCTCTCATCTTAATAGGCAAGATCCATTATACATTATCCGTTATTTCTTTTTACTTCTTCTTTCTATGGAATATTCATCTGTTTGTATCCCTAATTTTTGTTTTCTATTTTTGTTCGTATGTGTAAACATCTTACGTCTTATAATAGAAACCAACTGGATATGTTTTAAAAAAGAAACTAACTGGACATGCACACACAAACTATCATTAAAATCACCCTCCACCTTTTTAAATGATTAAATTATGTACTTTAAATGTTAAAGGGCTAAACAACAAAGACAAACGCATTAAAATCTTCAAATGGTTAGACGACAAAAAATATAGTATATGCCTTTTACAAGAAAGTCACTTGACACATACTTTAGCACAAACCTTAAAAGATGAATGGGACGGAGAAATCTATCTCAGTGGAGAACATACTAATAAACAAGGCATTGCCTTTCTGATAAAAAATAATATAGGGGTCACAGTCGATAACTTTAAGGAAATAATAATTGGCAGACAAGCAAGTATAGATATCAAAATACACGAAACACAAATAACATTAATCAACGTCTACGGCCCTAACATAGACGATTCCACATTTTACGAAACATTACAATCCTTTATAATCAATAACCAAGATAAAAATATTATAATCGGTGGTGATTTCAATACTGTCCTGAACCCATTATTAGATAAAAAGAATGGAAACCTTTATACTCATATTAAAAATAGAAACATTCTAAACAACATAATTGAAAACTACAATATGATAGATATCTGGCGTACAATATACCCAAACGAAAGCAAATTCACCTGGCACTCAAACACAAAACCAACAATATTTTGTAGATTAGACTTTTTTTTAATATCTGAATCTCTTTGCAACATAATTGATACATGTAACATAAAACCAGGATTTATGACTGACCACTCTCTAGTTGAACTTAAACTGCACAATATACAACCTGAAAGAGGCCCAGGATACTTTAAAATTAACAACAGCATCTTATTAGATACACAATATCAAACACAAATAAAACAGGAAATATTAAATACAGTTCAAAATAATAAAGATGCAAACCCTAACACCTTATGGGAAGTAATTAAAGGAAATATACGTAACACAACAATAAGATACACATCATTTAAACAAAAAGAAACACACAAACTTGAAAATGAAACCATCAAAACCATTGAAACACTTGAAAAACAATTGCATCAAACAAACACAAATGATACCACCGACATTGAAAATGAAATAACATTAAAAAAACAAATATTAGATGGAATTTATCATACACATCTCAATGGAATAATACTAAGAGCGCGTGCACAGCATGTTGAACACAATGAAAAAAATACAAAATATTTCGCAAACATTGAAAAACGTAGAAGTGAACAAAAAACTGTACACAAATTAGTAGTCAATGGCAAAGATATAACAAACAGAACTCAAATACTAGAAGAACAACGTTTATTTTTCGAAACCCTCTATAAACGAAAAAATGTTGAAAATAACACCAGTTTTAAAAATACACATCACGCTTTAAACCAGGAGGAAAAACTACTGTGCGACGGATTGCTTAATGAATATGAATGTGGATTAGCTCTAAAAGAAATGCAAAATAACAAAAGCCCAGGATCTGATGGCATCACAATCGAATTTTATAAAATATTCTGGAATGATATAAAAACACATCTAATTAATTCACTTAACTATTCATTTAACAACGAAAACTTAACTACGCTACAAAAACAAGGTATTATATCACTTATTCCAAAACCCGGAAAAAACTTAGAATCCTTATCAAACTGGCGCCCTATTAGTTTACTAAACAATGATTATAAAATTGCAACAAAAAGTATAGCAAACAGAATAAAAAAAATATTACCATCAATCATTTCAAAATCTCAATCTGGTTTCATAAAAGGACGTTACATTGGTGAAAACGTTCGTCTTATCCAAGAATGCATTAACTATTTCAACAATTCAAATAATCCTGGTCTAATATTCTTTGCAGACTTTGAAAAGGCATTCGATTCGCTTGATCATTCATTTATGTTCTCTTGCTTAGAAAATATGAACTTTGGTGAAAGTCTCATTCAATGGGTCAAACTATTCTATACCGATATTAACAGTATAATCATTAACAATGGCTTCTTTTCGAACAGTTTTAACATCGAACGAGGGGTTCGACAAGGATGTCCACTCTCATCATCGCTATTTATTATTTGCATCGAGTATCTATCACATCACATCCAATCAAATAAACACATAAAAGGCATATCACTAGAACCTGACGAAGAAATCAAACAATCCCTATTTGCTGACGATGCAACTTATTTTTTAAAT
This sequence comes from Dreissena polymorpha, assembly GCF_020536995.1. NCBI lineage: Eukaryota > Metazoa > Mollusca > Bivalvia > Myida > Dreissenidae > Dreissena > Dreissena polymorpha. The sequence goes on from NC_068359.1 coordinate 62,329,425, forward strand.
GACAATTACGATTCTTTCCATAACCTAATAGAGTCGCTAACCCTTTACGGAATGACATCGGGTCTTAAACTAAACAAAAGTAAATGTACTGTGCTTCGAGTAGGTAAATTAAAACAAAGTAATGTTCAATATAAAAAAGAAATGAAATTTAATTGGACATCCGAAGAAGCCACAACGTTAGGAATTACTTTCACAAATAATGAAAAGGATACAGTTCTTAAAAACATACTACCTAAATTACAGAATTTTAAAAACTGCTTAAAATCATGGCATCATCGTAAACTTACACTAATCGGAAAAAACACAGTATTGAAAACGTTTGCACTTCCTAAATTAATATATGTTTTAACAGTTCTCCCAAATCCACCAAATGATGTTATTAACGATATAAAATCAGCAATATTTAATTTCATATGGGACGGTAAGCCTGATAAAATAAAAAGAACTCAGTTAATTCAATCTGTAGAAAATGGAGGTATCCAATTAACGAACATTGACTCATTCTTGAATGCAATCAAATGCAGCTGGGTTAAAAGATACCTAGATAATACCAATACGAGTAAATGGAAATTATTCTACCAGAAAATCCTAAAAAAATATGGTGACTCCTTAATCTTTGAATGTAACATCAGCAATACTATCTTACATGAAATTGCAAACGAAAACATATTTCTGTCTGATGTTCTATCAGCATGGAGTGATGTCACTCATAACTTAGAAACCCAAACCAGCAGTAAAACAATTTTATGGAACAATAAAGACATAACTTCAAACAATAAGACGTTTTTCTATAAAGACTGGTTTGAACGAAGCATTAAGTATGTCGACCAATTATATGACTACAGAATTAAGGATTTCTACTCTTTTGATAATATATGCTACATATACGGAACATCTTCAAATCATTTTCTGAAGTACTACACACTTATCAAAAGCATACCCATACACATTAAATCTGAAATCAATACAAATAATACACCATGTACTCAAACAACATTTGTAGAAAACATACTTGGAAGAAAAAACAAAACAAATAAAATATTTTACACACTACACATTAAAAACCCTACAGAAAACTCCAAAATCCAAAATAAATGGCAAGTCCATTTTGGAGAAAATGAACTTAATTGGAAACACATATTTACCATGCCATATAAAGCAACTATTGAAAGCACACTGAGAAATTTTCAATATAAATACATCCATAGAATTATAGCTACAAATAAATATCTCTATAAATACAAATTATCTTACTCAAATCTGTGTGACTTCTGCAGTGAAAACATTGAAACTATAGAACATCTTTTTTGGGAGTGCAAACACATACAGCCTATTTGGAATCAATTAATATCTTTTCTTGAACAACATCAACTAAACGTTAAACTATCTTTCTTAAATGTAAGTTTCGGAATTAACTCATTGAAATCAATAGACTGTAATAATATTGTGAATTTTATGGTTATATTGATGAAATATTTTATCTTAAACATGAAGTACAAAAAACAAGTACCAAATTTTAATTGCTTTGTCGCTAGTCTTAAACTAAAAATCCAGATTGAGAAAGAAATAGCCCTCAGTAATGACACATTACAAATCTTTGAACAAAAATGGAATCGGATTAAATTCTCATAATGTTTTGTCCACTTATATACATTTCACTCTAATGTTAGTTTATCTCTCTAAAATAGTTTTGTTTATTTTTATTTTTTTAATTTTATTTTTCAATCTGACAAGATCGTTGTGAATATAAAACAAAAAACACAAGTCCAGTATGCTTTCTTCCGACTTTATACAACTCATCATTTTTCATAACTATTCCTCCGTTGTGCTTTTCTTTTCTCTCTAAAAAAATAAATATATATTAGCATATCTTGTAAAACATGTCTGAACTTTATTGCTTTGTAAATCACTATGTTGTATGATCATATACATGTTTACATTGTATGTATGATATTGAATAAAAAAAAAAAAAAAAAAAAAAAAAAAAAAACATGTTTTAAGTTTTAAAAGCAAACTTGTTCCACATTTCTGAAGTAATGTAATTTTTTTTTAAGCCGCATAGTGGATATGGTGTGTGCCTAGCGACCCGAAGGTCAAGGGTTCAAATCCCACTGTGGGAACATTATTCAGATCTCCCCCAGATACACCAAGGACTGATTTGAGTCCCAGGAAACGAACTTGAGAGCGTTTCACAGCTTTCTGTGCCATCCAGCTAAAACAAAAAGGTTCAAAACTACCTAATAAAACGTGACATCACTGCATGAAGAGTGTATGTGAATGACACGTATATCTCACCTCCTACTACAATCAAAGCGCTGAAGGCACTGAAGATGTTCGCTATTGCATAATTTAACACGCAATTCATTTTTCAAAATCAATCGCAAGTTTGAAATGAACACACGCCATTCAACTTAAAAAAGTGTGTGTCATAGCGCACGGGTCGAGTTTTGTGTGCACTTTTTATCATCCTTATTATTTCATAGAAATAACTAAGACAAAATAAAAACAGCATGCTTTTTTGGAAGTTCTGAAAGCAAAGAAAGTATGATGAAAATGGTAATGAGAACTTAATATAAAGAAAATTTGCAGTCACCATCATATTAAAGGAATATTTTTTCTAATATCAAATGACTATCTCACCAAGAATATAAATTCATAATGAAAGTTCCGTGTACAAAACTTTTGATTTTTGACACCATATACAAATTCAAAATATACAATAATCTTCGTATCTTGTATATGGAGGAATAAAAGTATATAAACATTGCTGTTTATGCTTTACTTGTTACCCGAGCAGTTCACACGGTGTCAACAACGCTAACATAAACATAGGTATAGAGCACTAATGCGCTTTTAGGCGAAGCTGTTTCAGTTTTCATCTTAGTGACTTTAACATAACGCCAACAGACACGCATGAATATTTTCGAATATTTAATAAGCTGATTCGAGATACAATCTCTGAATTTTTGCTACATCACTGCGTATGTGCTCAATTCAAATGATGTAGCACTGTTCAGTGTAAGAAATTCCGGACTACTCTCTGTATGCTCAAACGACACAAATTGTGGCCCTGTTACAATTACGCGTTACAATCCATCTCGCAGAATTTCAATTTCGCCTCCAAGATGAGAAAACAATCATTAGCGAAATAGTATAGTGTCACGATAAGAGAAAATCGTTTAATTATCATACCACAATTTTTGCCGTACTTGGTCAGCACGTCTGGAAATCATTCCTTAATGCGTCGATAGGCTGCCATTATTAACAAGTTTGCTATTTTGAATTCAATTTTGTATCAAAAAGCATTGTTTTTAAATGTGGGATTTTCAATTCGCAATGAGATTTGTAATGACCCTCGTCATGCGAAAATGGGTCTTATTCCATATGCGCCCTTCATATAAATAGCCCACTCAGCTATCCCTCCTTCTGGTAAGGAGAAACATAACATATTGAGTGATTTTAAAGCGAACAGCGTCGCCTATGGCCTGACTGCGCAAGAGCACATGTTGGGTTTAACAAACGCTTGCCGAAACGCCTAAGACCCATTTTCGCATGACGGCGCTATTGACGTGTGATTTAAATGTGACGAAAGAAAACTGCGTTTAAATCAAATATAAACATACGATATATTTCGATAATGAAGAAAGATACTCATAACAAGGCATATGAGGACACATATGAAGTGCTCCCCCGTAGTATATTTTTTATTTACTCACACTAATGTGTGGTTTGACAATGCTAACACACATTTCATGCGGTGAATATGCAGCTTACAAGTGAAAAACACAACACAATAGTTTAACTTTTGTTAAATTGTATTCAATTATTTAGAAAAGTAAATTGCTAACTTTATTTCAAAGTCGGCGTATACGCCCACTACATTTTTAAAAGACATGTATTGTTATAAATATATTTAATATAATATATTTAGTTGTTTTCGGTTTTAGCGATTATAAAGCATTTTCGAGGTTGCCTATAGTATGCCTGAGTAATTGATGAACTCATATCCAACTGTCAATGTATTGAGAACTGTGAATATAAACAAGCTTACCCTTCTACTAAGCTTCTACTATTGCGTTGCTAGCACCCGTAAATACAAAAGATCGCCGCTATGTGTTGAGAACCAAGAACGCTTTCCAGAAATACCCGATGTAGAAGCTTCAACGAGGTTATGAAACAGGTCATTCGTATTATTATTATAAATTATTTGTTATATTCGGGTTAAGCGATTATGATTTTTTTTAGTCTATCGTATCGCTGAAGTTATTGTTGAACTTATGTTCAACGTTTTATAAATTGAGAATATAAATAAGCGTCAACTTTTTCCCAAATCTCTAAATTTACGACCTGTACTACGTCATTGAGTTGTATGTGAGAGCGTAACCTATTGCGTTGTTATCGCCCGTAAACTTTCCTTTGTTTATCGACAGGCGCATCTATTAATAGCCTCATATCATGAATGCCAAAACACCCGCGAAAAAGAACCACGTGACCAAATAGGACGCTAAACGCAAATACCATGCGACTACGACTTTAATTATGTAAGAACGCTCCGCAATTCCTCTGAAGCCGGGGCCTTGTGATTGCTTTTACGTAAAGAATTGACCTCTAAATGAAGTAAGCAAAGGAAACGCAGCACCTAATTGACCCATTCCTTCTATGTGCGAAGGCAGATTGAATTTTACTAATGTATGGTTTGCCTATTATAACACACATTATAATGCGGTAAATATGCGACTAAAAGTAAAAAACACTATAATTAAACTTTTGTTTTTAATTAAGTTATTTAGAAACCAAAATTCCAAACCTTATTTCAAAACAGCAAGACTACATTTTTTAGAGAATATTCTTGTTATATTTTAATGTTTTTTTAACAGTTTCAGTGATAATGAATCATTTTTATGTTGTCTATCGTATCCCGGTAATAATTGTTGAACTCGTGGTCAACGTGTTATTAATTGAGACCTGTGAATATAAACAAGCGTAACCTTATACTAGTGCGTAATTCACCCGGACTCCCCTTTGTTTATCGCCAGCCTCAGATTTATGAATGAGATGAGCGAAAATACTACGTCACGCAGACGCAGCAGAAAGTGGACTATTTTAATAATTCATAAACAATCTCCTCCGCGACACGTGCGATACGATCATTGTTTTTTTTATTCTTTTCTATAAAACACCATTCGAAACTATTGCATTTAACACGATATTAATATAATGTTTCCATTTGTGAATAAACATTATTGGAGAACTCAAACCTCTTGCATAAATTATACAACTCTTTCTTCGCGCGTAGTGTAAGCGGGAATTGGGCTAATCATACCCAGGCCGTATCGACCTGAATTTTACATCAAGCACATTAGACGGTCGCTAAAGCGACCATCTAAAAATGACCTAATCTGATTGGCTTAGAGCGGTCACGTGCCCATGGTGTATTGTCCATACACTCCGAGTAATTTTCATACACCCCCAGTTATCGAGTAGTCGGTTGAGATATAATCGTTACACAGTTAGTAACATGATGGTGTATGGGATAAACACCCTCAGTACTTTCATACCATACTTGAGCTTTGCTCTCGTATGGTGTGAAATTACTGAGGATGTATAATCCCTGCATACACCACCAGTTACTAACAGTGCAACTTATATTATGCTCAATGATTTCACATTCCTTAGTTATGGGCCCTTAAACTAACCTGTGGGCATGGAAGTAGCATACAACGTTCTGATTTGTAAAGAAAACTTCTTTCTATTCTCTTGCCATTCAATTTCAACTTTTCAAAATACCAATAAATTCCTCACAAAAGTGCACAAGTACTTTATTTTAAAGTAAAAGTATGTCTTTGTCATCATGTTTACATGTGCATTAGATACTTTTGTGAGGAATTTATTGGTATGTTGAAACAAGCTGTTCTGTTTCTCTATGTTGACCTCATTAGAAGTTTCTAAAACTTTCATTTTCACACACAAACATCCATTTTTATCAAAGTCATTTTTTAGGATCTATTATTTTGTATTTTAAATGAATAATCATCTACATTTGCATTCATTAAGCTTCTAGACACAGTCATATTGAGCTGAAACTGTGCACATCTTTATAAGAATGATGATGCTTTATGACAGTGCTGCAATTGCAGAAATTGTATGGATGATCTATTTGCGCAAAACATTTGCCCAAAAATGAAATACTACTGCTTTAAGCAGCAACACATTTCTAAAATGTTAATTGGACTTTCAGCACCTAAAATTCTGAACAATTAGATAATATCTTTTTTTGAGCTAGAAGGGGCAATTTTTCAGGGAAGCCATTTTTTTTATAAGATCTGTTCATTTTTGGTAAGTCTACATTTTTAATGAAAAAGAATGCTTATTTTTTATTTAATAGTCAAAAGTACATAATGGCACCATTAAACTGTTAAAGGTAATTTTCCTGGAAGCTGTAATTAAAAGCTGTTGCAAATATTTGAGCAGAATTATTTCGCCACTGCTTCTAATGTGAAATGTCATCAAAATGGGTCCAATGTATAATAAACAAAGGTGATGACGATTGGCGGAATTGAGTAAAGAAAATCTTAATGAAGAACACAGTAGTGAGAGAAGGGAATAATAAAACTGATCCTAAAAACAACCATGAGTTGCTTTAATAGATTAAGATACTATCTGTGGTTGGTCAGCTAATATTGATGAAGAAAGGCCTCCATTTATAAGAGCACAGAATGACATAACTGGTGATGGAACTATACAATTCCCTTATTCTATTATTTTTGGGCGACAAAAGAAACAAACATTTTCGCAAGTAAAGGTTAGAAATACTTTGTAACAAAGCACTAACAAACTTATGAAACACTGGACTAGATGAAGTATAAAGACAAAACTATTGGGTATATATAAATCTCTGATGGCATTTGGCAGACATGTTCAATAAATATGGACTAAATAATTTGCATATTCTGCAGATTGGGCTTGCATATGATTTGTTTGCAAATGGAATTAATTTTTTTAACTAGGTTTTCCGAAGGAAAAAACTGGTTATTAGATTGGCGAATGCGGGCGGGCGGGCGGAACAAGCTTGTCCGGGCCATAACTATGTCGTTCATTGTCAGATTTCAAAATCATTTGGCACATTTGTTCACCATCATTGGACGATGTGTCGGGCTCAAGAACTACGTCAATATCTCCAAGGTCAAGGTCACACTTTGAGTTCAAAGGTCAAAAATGGCTATAAATTAGCTTGTCCGGGCCATAACTATGTAATTGATTGTCAGATTTTAAAATCATTTGGCACATTTGTTCACCATCATTGGACGGTGTGTCGGGCGAAAGAATTGTGTCCATATCTCCAAGGTCAAGGTCACACTTTGAGTTCAAAGGTCAAAAATGGCCATAAATGAGCTTGTCCGGGCCATAACTATGTCATTGATAATGTCAGATTTTAAAATCATTTGGCACATTTGTTCACCATCATTGTACGGTGTGTTGCGCGAAAGAATTACGTAGATATTTTCAAGGTCAAGGTCGCCACGACTAAAAATAGATTGATTTTGAAACAAGCCCTTTATCAGACTTTTTTTGATATTGAAAACCTGGTTTTGTGACAAATTTGTCCCTTGTTAAATATATATATCTTGATTGCTCCAATTTTTGAGGGCAATACATTCTGCCAAACAATATATCAATTTGTTGTGGCCTTGTTTATATTGCAAATTCAATTCATTATGATTTTATCATCTTTGAAAGCTGCTCTTGATTTATTCAGTTCCTGGAAGGAATCAAGCTCATGGAAACATAAAGAAAGCATCTACACCTGATATTGTTAGGTGAGAAAATAAGGGCCCCAGGGAAAAAAATGAGAATAACTGCATCATCTGGAATAGTCTGGAATCCTTGAATCATTACCTTCAATGGAAGATGCATAATACAACAATCCAATAATGATGGTACTCCGTTTTGTTTTCTACAATAAAGGATTAAGTGATGAAAAATAAGAATTTTGAAAGACTTAATTGAATCAAAGCGCTGAAGGCACTGAAGTTGTTCACTTTTGCATAATCTTAGATGCAACTCATTTTTATATGCCTTTTTTTTTTAAACGGGCAGCTGCGGGCGGTGTCCAGAGCAGTGTCAGCTCTCTAATTATCCCCACGCTTTTTGGAGAAAAAGTGGGGATATTGTGGTTTATAATCTCCACCTTCCGTCCGTCAGTCCATCCATCCGTCCTGGCCACTATCTCCTCCTACACTATAAGCACTAGAACATTGAAACTTAAACACATGGAAGCTATGAGCATATGTGCGACCCTGCACTATTTGGAATTTTGGGGTGGGGCCAGATCAGAGATTTTCACTCATTTTTATGCCCCCCGGTATGGTGCATTGGCCATATCTTTTGTTATATTGTAGATAGCAACTTGATATTGGGCATGCATGTGTATCTCATGGAGTTCCACATTTTGAGTGGTGAAAGGTCAATGTCAAGGTCATCCTTCAAGGTCAAAGGTCAAACAACTAATCCTAGGGAAGTAATAAGCTTTAAAGGGAGGTTATTAATGATACTGCCAAATGATAAAAAATAAATAGATCAAAGCGGCGCATGAGGGGGCATTGTGTTTCAGACAAACACATCACTTGTTTTATGTTATTTTACATTAATTTCTTCATTTCTACACCGATTTACTTCCAATTGATAATGAACATCTCTTATGACAATACGATCAATCTCAACTATGCATGGCCCCATTACCAACCCTGGGGTGCCCCCTGGGTCAAACATGCGGCGTGGGGATACGCATCGGCCTTTAATTTTGTCTGATGATTGTGAAGATTTTTTTTTTTAATGCAATGAAACTCCTTTTTTTTGTCAAGATGTTTCTGGTACATTGTTATTGCCAATAACTGGTGAGAAGATAAATGAATTATGCAGTTCATTTACTTTTAGTGGTTTAGTCATGACACTGATAATTATTTAATGGCCTTAACAAAGTTCAATCTTTATTTTATTTATTGTTGGAACCATACAGTTCTACTGCCATATTTTATGGATGGGTTTCGAGGACAAAGTGCTCATGGTAAGCCCACGACAAGCGTCTGTGGTAGTGTGTTGTCCTTTATTAGGTCTGTCATCAATTTTTATCCTGTTACCACTCTAAATGCCACATTTATATGCCCCCGGATCACATGATCGGGGGTATATTGTTTTTGGCCAGTCTCTCATTGTATTATGTGTGTAACTGTGTGTGTGTGTGTCCCAAAACTTTAACCAACACTTTAACCTTGGTCATAACCTTTGCAATATTGAAGATAGCAACTTGATAATTTGGCATGCATGTGTATCTCATGGATCTGCACATTTTGAGTGGTGAAAGGTCAAGGTCAATGTCATCCTTCAAGGTCAAAGGTCAAATATATGGCTTCAAAGCGGCGCAATAGGTGGCATTGTGTTTCTGACAAACACATCTCTTGTTCATCCTATGTTGCTGAAATATGGTCGGAATATTTATCTGGACATCAAGGCCAAAATCAAATCTGGGTCATATATATCCGCAAACTAGGTCTCCAGTTCAAATCTCAGACAAACTTTCAAAACGGTCTAGAGGCCTTTTTATTTTTACTTTATGTTTATGACATTTGGTCAGAATGTTTAACTTGATAATATCTAGGCTAAGTTTAAAAAAGGGTCAATGGCATTGTAAAACTTGGTCACAAGCTCCCACTCTATAAAAACATTTATTACTAAATCTCAATGAACTTTGGTCACAATGTTTATTGTTACAATATCTTAGATAAGAGTGAATCTGAGTGATTCTCTTCAAAAAGACTTGATCACCAGGCTCAATCTTAGAAAACACCTTGTGATCAATCTATAAGCCACATTTAAGACTCAGCTTTAATAAAACTTGGTCAGAATGTAGAATATCTAAGCTGAGTTTGAATATGTGTCCCATAACTAGGTCACCAGGGCAAATAAAAAACCCTAACTTTTTACCACTCTATAGCCCACATTTTAAAATTAAAACTTGATTAGCCCTTTGCTAACCCCTTATATACCTATTTTAATGCATGCGTAGTCCCATAGAGAGTTAAATTTATTTAAGAACCTCTCTTCCTAGATTCAAGTTTTAAAGGCTACATTTCCAATCCTAAGATACTGATGAGTAGCAAACATCATAAAGCCTGAACAGACTGGGAGTAACGCGCAGACTGTTCTGGTTTTATGCTGTTTGCACATAGCCATTTTCACTTTGCTTAAGTAGGAAAGGGTCAGAATGTTTATCATCTAGGCTGAACTTAAATCTGTGTCCAAAACCTAGGTCACCATGCAGGTCAAATCTTAGAAATACCTTGCTCCTATTTAGAAGCCAGATTTTTGTGATAAAATCCTAATTAAACTTGTGAGGAATGTTTATTTTGACACTATCTAGGGTGAGTTTAAATCTAAGTCACATGCATCCAAAAAAGTTAGTTAGGTCACCAGGTAAAAATCTTACAAAATTCTTGGCATCCAGACTAGAAGCCGTGATTAAGCAACGATGCCTTATTTGCAACTGCTACATTTAAGAGATTAATAAATCTTAGCTGTTTTTTGTGTTATAAAGTTTAAAATACCAAATCAAAATTCCATATTTTAAAAATATTTTGTATTTACATCTTTGTACAAATTTGTTTCAAGGGAGAAAACACATTTACAAACGAGTCAAACCAGGTTGATGTGGTCACAAAAATTGATATATTTCACATGTTAAGACTTGTGACCTATGTTTTGGTGAATATTCACAAATTTTGGGTGACCAAACCAAGACAAATCTTCAAAAATTAGTTTCATGTGAATAATATTGTTTTTTTAGTAAAAACAATTAGCTACATCCCCTGCGAAATGTTGTTCTGCAGTTCACGAATAATTCGTGAACTGTTCATGAACTATTCATGAACTGAGTTCATGAATTGTTCATGAATAGTCAGTGAACAGAAAATGAGCCAAGTCTGTGAAATGTTCTTGAAATTTTAGTTCATGAACTGTTCATGAACACTAATGGCATGAAGTGTTCATGAACTATTCTTGAAACCTAATGGCATGATGTGTTCATGAACTATTCTTGAACCCTTATGGCATGAAGTGTTCATGAACTATTCTTGAACCATTATGGCATAAAATGGTCATGAACTATTCATGAACACCAATGGCATGAAGTGTTCTTGAACAGTTCATGAACAGCACAATTCTTGAAAAATTCTTCAGGGTTTTGCTGTTCATGAACAGTTCATGAACATTTTTCTTCTTTTTTTCAATGGCTCATTTTCTGTTCACGGACTGTCAGTGAATAGTTCATGAACCATAGTGCTTCAAGAGTTCATGAACTGAGGTGGCAAGAAGTGTTCATGAACTATTCATGAACAAGAATTTGTCAATTTATGCAGAGATTATCATAAGTGTTACCAAAGCTCAACAAACAGGTCAGGGTAAGAAGAAACAAGTCTTGTATTAGCAATTAATATATTGATAGCAACATATAACAATAATTTAAATATAACACTAATAACTGAGATACAAGTGGTTTGATAATACTCTTTAAATTTCATAATACAACTTTGCACTATATGTTCATGAATAATTCATTTATTGAAAAGATTATGAATAGTCTCATTTTCAGTTCAAGAATCATTTACTAATCAATGGTTTCCCTGAAATGGTTACACTTACAGTGCCAAAGAACTTGAAATGGAACCAATGGCTGATCAGTTCAGCCGGTAATTTATTAAAGACTTACATTTTCAAATATAACATAAACCATGTTCCTTCCGTTTCAACTTCCTGTGCACACAATATTCTTCCTTTGTAAAAACAGCAATGCATTGTACATGTCTGAGTTCTTGATATCATCTTAAACTGTTCTTGAAATAAGATGTCCTTAAAACGTTCTTAAACTTGTCTTTTAAGTCTTCCAAGAACAATGACAGATCCTTTTAAGAACATATTGGATTCTTAAAAAGTCCATCATATGTTCAAAAACATTGTGTAGACCTGTTTAAGAACATCAGAAGGAAACATGTTGTTCAAAAAAGTTCTTAAAGTGTTCAAGAATAGTTTAAGAATAATTCAAGAACAGGAAAGGTCCTTAAAAAGTTATTGAACTGTTCCTTAAGGCAGTTCTTGAACAGTTCTTGTACAAATGTTCTTAAAATTCTCTAGAACAGGTCAAGAACTCTTACTTACAGTGGTGAAAATACTATGCATATTCATACTAACTTAACAGGTTTCACAAATCTACAAGATTAGTATGCTAGACATTTCAATATTACTTTCAAAAATATTTATGAAACATCTAGCACAAAGGAATTCATGAATTATTCATGATGGATCCTCAAAGTCTGTCTCAGAAAAGTCATCAGAAATAATTGTTCATGAAAAGTTCATTACTAAGTAGTTATGGTTAGATGAAGAACTGTTCATGAACTTTGAAGTGTTCAACAAAAATTCATAAACTGTTCATGAACGTGTCTTAAGAACAGTTCATGTACAAAAGTTCATGAACCAAGATCAGGAACTTTTTTAGAACGGTTCATGAATAATTCCTGATTGGCTTGAAGTGTTCATGAAATCATGAACAACATTTCGCCAAGGATGTAAACAAAATAGTGTTGTACAAGTCATACAATTGGAACATTGGACACAGAAACCTGCAGAAATCTGTATTAAATAATTTTTATAATAATGAGATTTTGTATATTGATGTGCACATTTTATGATTTTATAATATTGTTATATAATGTTGTTAAAAATTCATTCAGAATTTTAGTTATTGCCTAAGTAATTGGAATCAAGGAAGAAATACTTGCAAAAGAAAGGAACTACCTTTGTGACAGATCCATTTACCATCAATTACTAAGTATGACATGAATGGTTACACTCTTGGCTGACTCTGAGAATATTTTGTATATGTTATCTGAATAATTTGAAATCTTTTGCAAGCAATTATTAACGCGAGTTGAATTCCATGCGGCCAATAGAGACCTTTTGAATTATGTTTTTATTGCAAATGTTTAGATCAGCAGAGCAGAAAATAAAACATTTAAGCATATCTGAAGACAATATCGAAGTGGGAGACGTTGGTTATTTATAAATGGATCATTTTGAAAGGACATTTTTAGTAAGCTTAAGTTCAACAGCCATATATAGAATTTTCTACCAGTACATCTACTACTGCTATGTTTGTAGTTTTTTTAGTAGTTGCTCAAGTTTTGGCCAGGAAAACAGCCAGTGAAATGTTGAGAAAATTTCTGGGCTATAAGACCCGATCAAGTACATCCTTAAATATCGTCGACTAGTTTGAGCAAATTCCCCAAAATCATTGGAAACAGCTTTCTTTTAGACTAATGAGCGACATTTGGGGAAAAACAGGGTTTGATGTAAGTGCATAGTGTCTTCCCATATTAGCCTGTGTGGTCCTCACAGGCTAATCAGTGACATCACTTTTTCCCCATAACTGGAGTTTTTTTAGGAGGAGACTTCATTAAAACAAAAAAATTCTATCAAAGCTGTATTTAATTTCCCTGATAAGCCTGTGTTGCCTGCACAGGCTAATCTGGGACATCACTTTATGCACATGAATTAAGCTCAGTTTTTCTCGACGGCAGATAAATTTAAGATTTAGACAAATACAATGTCATATGTCAGTAATATGTGCTCACAGTTTTACTTTAACAGGTCTATAAGTCATTCATAAGTGAAGGCAATGCGAGGGTTTGAAAGGCCTTGATTGTGTTTTCGATAGGAAATGCTCAAACACTCTCATACCTATGACAGAAACTTGGTCTCTTGCTTGGTTAACTAACACTGCTGTCACTACCATTTCAAGCACCCAACAATCTTATATCATCATAACAATAACTACCTCTAATACTACCACTTTAACCACCGTTCACTGTTACACAAGGATACTATATACTATTTTGACTATACCAACACCATCACCACCACTATGCTGTTCATCTACAGTAATATGAAGTACTTATCCTTCAAATACCCATTTGAGAAAAATGCAAATAACCAATCTTTCAATAAAATATAAATACTTAAACCTTTTCATGTAAGTGACGTTATTAGTTTTCTTATTTTCTTCAATGAACCATACAAATTGAGTTGAAAGTAATCTCAAGGTAAATTTTGTGAATTTCAGGAAGGTTGTAAAAATAACACTTTTCTATAATTAAGACTTGAATCCCCACTCACATACTAGATCCCAGCTCTACCACCAACACCATCATAACCACTGTAATCCCTACTCACTGCCTACTACTACTGCCAGCACTACCCCCAACACCATCATTACCACTGTAATCCCTACTCAATACCACACTACCACAGCCAGCACTACCCCCAACACCATAATTACTACTGTAATTCCTACTCAATACAACACCACACTACCACTGCCAGCTCTAACCCCAACACCATCATAACCACTGTAATCCCTACTCACTACCACACCATACTACCACTACCAGCCCCAAAACCAACACCATCATTACCACTGTGATCTCTACTCAATACCACACCACACTACCACAGCCAGCACTACCCCCAACACCATCATTACCACTGTAATCACTACTCACTACCACACCACACTAACCACTGCCAGCACTACCACCAACACCATCATTACCACTGTAATCCTTACTCACTACCACTGCCAGCACTACCCCCAAACATCATAGTTATGAGTGTAATCCCTACTTAATACCACACCACACTACCACTGCCAGCACTACCAAAAACACCATCATAACCACTGTTATTCCTACTCACTACCACACTACCACTGCCAGCACTACCAAAAACACCATCATAACCACTGTTATTCCTACTCACTACCACACTACCACTACCAGCACTTCCCCCAAACATCATCATTAACAGTGTAATCACTACTCAATACCGTTCCATACTACCTGCTCTACCATCATTACCACTGTAATCCCTACTCACTACCACACTACCACTGCTAGCACTTCCCCCAAACAACATCATTACCAATGTGATCACTACCACACTACTGTCAGCACTACCACCAACACCATCATAACCACTGTAATCTATACTCACTACTATGCCACACTACCAGTTCCATCACTTCCACCAACACCATCATTACCACTGTAAACACTGTTCACTACCACACCACAATTCATCTGCCAGCTGTACCACAAAAACCATTATTACCAATATAAACACTATCACTACCAGCACTGCCATCAACACCATCATAACTAATGTAATCACTACCCAAATACCACATCACACTAATATTGCCAACACTAACACCAACACCATCATAACCAATGTAATCCCTACTCACTACCACACCACACTACCACTGCCAGCTCTACCACCAACACCATCTTTACCACTGTAATCCCTTTTCACTACCACACCACACAACCAATGCCAACACTACCACCAACACCATCATTACCACTGTAATCCCTTCTCACTACCACACCACACAACCACTGCCAGCACTACCTCCAACACCATCATTACCACTGTAATCCCTTCTCACTACCACACCACACAACCAATGCCAGCACTACCACCAACACCATCATTACAACTGTAATCACTACTCACTATCACACCACACAACCACAGCCAGCTCTACCACCAACACCATTATTACCACTGTAATCCTTACTCACAACCACACCACACAACCAATGCCAGCACTACCTCCAACACCATTATTACCACTGTAATCACTACTCACAACCACACCACACAACCAATGCCAGCACTACCACCAACACCATCATTACCACTGTAATCCCTATTCACTACCACACCACACAACCAATGCCAACACTACCACCAACACCATCATTACAACTGTAAACATTACTCACTACCACACCACATAACCAATGCCAACACTACCACCAACACCATCATTACAACTGCAATCACTACTCAAACCACACCACACTACCACAAACAACATCGTTATCACTGTAATCACTACTCACTACCACACTTTCCCAACCAGCACTACCTGACCAACACCATTACTTTCACTATCACTGCTACTCACTACCACACTTATTCTACCACCACTACCATCAACAACACCATCGCTTCTGCTGTATTAGCTACTCACTCCATCAACACTACCAACAGCACCACAGCAACTGCACCTCTACCATGAACAACAAATTAGGACCATTATTATTATGGACACACCTCAGCCCACATAATGATAATCAGTAACAAAAATGATGTCACAAATTTAATGAGCAATGTTTCCGAACAAGATCTCACACTCAGGTTGTTTTTTTTAAATTATGAATTTAATGACTAAATGAAATCCCCTATATGAATACCTTTCAATAAAATACTACACCTGGTAGTTAAATTAAGTTAAACTTGAAATTTAATTAAGATTGAATAGAATTTCTTCCACCCTCTTACTTCAACACCTGAAGGAGATATTTGCCATGATATAAACAAACAAGTTTTATAATATTGCCAAAAGTATTTTGTTGTGACAATGTAAAGCAAACCATATTTTAATACATGTATAAATGAATGGGTTGTTATTGTGGGATGGGAATGCAGAGCAAATACCTAATGTATGCATCAATCATTAAATGCATTTTCTTTTGCTCCACTGATTTTCTCTTTGCTATTATGGGCATACCCACATTTATTTTGTTGCCATGACAATATTTATAAAATTTATTGCACACCATGTACAAAAAGGTGAATATATTAAATATCTAGTAAGGCATGCAAAACGAAATGTTGGCAAATGAGTTGCAAAAAGTAGATTCAAATTAAAAGATTTCATGATGGTCAATAACCCGTGTCTTTATTGCTAGATAAAAAATGAAAGTAAAAATTGACACTTTAAAAATGTGTTTCATGTGTTTTGTTTAATTACTTGCAGATTTATTTTGAAAGTGCTTTCTTCTTTTGATTTGATTTTTATTCATTTTTTTTTTTTTAGGTACTTATAGAGCTCAATTAAAGTCAACATATATTCAGTTTTTTTACATCACTTTTTCCCATTAAAGACCATTTAAATTATAAACTGTCTAATAAAAACTCGTGCAAATCTAATTAAAGAGAAATCTAAAATGTCTTATTTATTAAGATGTGTTTAAAAAGACTATTTATCTAAAATAAAATGTGTTTTTAAGTAATTTGAAACCAAAACAAACTGCCACGCAAACACATAATTTACCATGTGCTTTAATTCATGTAAATGAAAATCTATGCGGAAAAAAATCACCCTTATATACATATCATTGCATAAATGCCTATAAACATAAAATCATAATATATGAAACATGATATGAAAAAGAAATGACTGATAGCTGTTTGCAGTTATTATGCCTTTTCATTTTAATAGATAACAAAGAATAATTGACCCATTGCACACCTTCCTTATAACAGTGTGTAATGGGAAGTTGGAATAAGACATCAATCTTAGAATGGATTTGTTCTGTGAAATAATCTGGTTTGCAACACAATATGATTCAAATGCATGGCAGAGATGGATGCAGTTTTCAATAGGATGATAACCATGCAAATACAAATGGGCACTCCGCACTCGTTAACAAAGTTTAACATTATACATGTGATTCAAGTTTTATATTTAATATGCACATATTACAAACTTTTTTTTTTTAATTTATAATATTAACATAATACAGGTTTTTGGTCATTGGTCAAGTTTGGCTGTTGATTTCTGACAAGTATTAACACTTGAAAATAATGTGCACTTTAACCAAATCATTGACTGCATATTATAAAAAAAATTCTAGCAATTTATCAATACATATATTGCAATTTGACTTTCATGTATGTTTAGACATTCACTTGACCACTGAATAATGTAAGAGTGTTCAAGATACAAAGTTATACAACTCTTGTATTTTAGAGAAAATGTCTAATACATGGGTCTTTGCCCCTGATAAGACTGGAGGCAAGACAGAGAACAACTTAAACATTTGTTGTTTGAATTGCAATGTTACATTAAGTTTAATATTTACTTACTGATTTTGAACAAAGCACTATTTGCAAAAATGCTTTTGTTGATGGCACAAAGGCTGTCACCAAGTACACCAGCAGCAAGTAAACTACTACCATTAGAACGCTGAATCCAATATAACGCGGGGGATGCTTGAATCCCATATATATATCTGGTGTGACTCAAATTATTGCGTAGCTTTAATCAAAAGGGCATCATGGATTAACAGTTTTATGCCACCTGAAGCGAGTTCGAGCCAACCGAACAAAAGAAACGTGTGAAAACTGTGGCCGGGACTGTAAAAATAGTTCGAGCCATCTGATATTTGAGCCAAGCGAGTTCGAGCCATCCGACAAAAATGTATATGTATATATAGCAATAAAAAATGGGTGCTTGGAGGAGAGTTCGACCAACCGGAAATTCGAGGCAAGCGAATTCGAGCCATCGGATTTCGACTGTATCTTTTTAAAAGATTTATCTTGTTTTATTAAGTAGTTTTTATATTTGGTTTGAGCAATTATATAGCATTGTGTTGTTGTCTAAAGTGTACCTGCTATTGGTGAACGTTTTATAAATTGAGTACTGTGAATAAAAACAAACTTTTCCTTATACTATTGCGTTGTAATCACCGTGCAATTGAGAATACAGGAGAAATCACCGCTACGTGTTGAGAACAAAATAACATTTCACAGACATATCAGATTTAACCCCGCTGTACTAGCAAACACTATCAACGAGGTTGTGCAACAGATGCTGGATAGTGTATTGGACTCTCCATATCACTTGTTGATCAGCAATACTTTTATTTTCCCTGATCTATCAATAGCATCAGATTTTGAATAATCACAGTACTGGGCAAAGTGATTAAGATGCAGCAATAATAGTTTGTAAACATTCTCTTCCGCGACACGCATAATTAATTATCCCCACGCTTTTTGGAGAAAAAGTGGGGATATTGTGGTTTATAATCTCCACCTTCCGTCCGTCAGTCCATCCATCCGTCCTGGCCACTATCTCCTCCTACACTATAAGCACTAGAACATTGAAACTTAAACACATGGAAGCTATGAGCATATGTGCGACCCTGCACTATTTGGAATTTTGATCTTACCCCTGGGTCAAAAATTATTGGGGTTGGGGTGGGGCCAGATCAGAGATTTTCACTCATTTTTATGCCCCCCGGTATGGTGCATTGGCCATATCTTTTTTTATATTGTAGATAGCAACTTGATATTGGGCATGCATGTGTATCTCATGGAGTTCAACATTTTGAGTGGTCATCCTTCAAGGTCAAAGGTCAAACAACTAATCCTAGGGAAGTAATAAGCTTTAAAGGGAGGTTATTAATGATACTGCCAAATGATAAAAAATAAATAAATCAAAGTGGCGCATGAGGGGGCATTGTGTTTCAGACAAACACATCACTTGTTTTATGTTATTTTACATTAATTTCTTCATTTCTTCACCGATTTACTTCCAATTGATAATGAACATCTCTTATGACAATACGATCAATCTCAACTATGCATGGCCCCATTACCAACCCTGGGGTGCCCCCTGGGTCAAACATGCGGCGTGGGGATACGCATCGGCCTTTAATTTTGTCTGATGATTGTGAAGATTTTTTTTTTTAATGCAATGAAACTCCTTTTTTGTTGTCAAGATGTTTCTGGTACATTGTTATTGCCAATAACTGGTGAGAAGATAAATGAATTATGCAGTTCATTTACTTTTAGTGGTTTAGTCATGACACTGATAATTATTTAATGGCCTTAACAAAGTTCAATCTTTATTTTATTTATTGTTGGAACCATACAGTTCTACTGCCATATTTTATGGATGGGTTTCGAGGACAAAGTGCTCATGGTAAGCCCACGACAAGCGTCTGTGGTAGTGTGTTGTCCTATATTAGGTCTGTCATCAATTTTTATCCTGTTACCATTCTAAATGCCACATTTATATGCCCCCGGATCACATGATCGGGGGTATATTGTTTTTGGCCAGTCTCTCATTGTATTATGTGTGTAACTGTGTGTGTGTGTGTCCCAAAACGTTAACCAACACTTTAACCTTGGTCATAACCTTTGCAATATTGAAGATAGCAACTTGATAATTTGGCATGCATGTGTATCTCATGGATCTGCACATTTTGAGTGGTGAAAGGTCAAGGTCAATGTCATCCTTCAAGGTCAAAGGTCAAATATATGGCTTCAAAGCGGCGCAATAGGTGGCATTGTGTTTCTGACAAACACATCTCTTGTTCATCCTATGTTGCTGAAATATGGTCGGAATATTTATCTGGACATCAAGGCCAAAATCAAATCTGGGTCATATATATCCGCAAACTAGGTCTCCAGTTCAAATCTCAGACAAACTTTCTAAACGGTCTAGAAGCCTTTTTATTTTTACTTTATGTTTATGACATTTGGTCAGAATGTTTAACTTGATAATATCTAGGCTAAGTTTAAAAAAGGGTCAATGGCATTGTAAAACTAGGTCACAAGCTCCCACTCTATAAAAACATTTATTACTAAATCTCAATGAACTTTGGTCACAATGTTTATTGTTACAATATCTTAGATAAGAGTGAATCTGAGTGATTCTCTTCAAAAAGACTTGATCACCAGGCTCAATCTTAGAAAACACCTTGTGATCAATCTATAAGCCACATTTAAGACTCAGCTTTAATAAAACTTGGTCAGAATGTAGAATATCTAAGCTGAGTTTGAATATGTGTCCCATAACTAGGTCACCAGGGCAAATAAAAAACCCTAACTTTTTACCACTCTATAGCCCACATTTTAAAATTAAAACTTGATTAGCCCTTTGCTAACCCCTTATATACCTATTTTAATGCATGCGTAGTCCCATAGAGAGTTAAATTTATTTAAGAACCTCTCTTCCTAGATTCAAGTTTTAAAGGCTACATTTCCAATCCTAAGATACTGATGAGTAGCAAACATCATAAAACCTGAACATACTGGGAGTAACGCGCAGACTGTTCTGGTTTTATGCTGTTTGCACATAGCCATTTTCACTTTGCTTAAGTAGGAAAGGGTCAGAATGTTTATCATCTAGGCTGAACTTAAATCTGTGTCCAAAACCTAGGTCACCATGCAGGTCAAATCTTAGAAATACCTTGCTCCTATTTAGAAGCCAGATTTTTGTGATAAAATCCTAATTAAACTTGTGAGGAATGTTTATTTTGACACTATCTAGGGTGAGTTTAAATCTAAGTCACATGCATCCAAAAAAGTTAGTTAGGTCACCAGGTAAAAATCTTACAAAATTCTTGGCATCCAGACTAGAAGCCGTGATTAAGCAAAGATTCCTTATTTGCAACTGCTACATTTAAGAGATTAATGAATCTTAGCTGTTTTTTGTGTTATAAAGTTTAAAATACCAAATCAAAATTCCATATTTTAAAAATATTTTGTATTTACATCTTTGTACAAATTTGTTTCAAGGGAGAAAACACATTTACAAACAAGTCAAACCAGGTTGATGTGGTCACAAAAATTGATATATTTCACATGTTAAGATTTGTGACCTATGTTTTGGTGAATATTCACAAATTTTGGGTGACCAAACCAAGACAAATCTTCAAAAATTAGTTTCATGTGAATAATATTGTTTTTTTAGTAAAAACAATTAGCTACATCCCCTGCGAAATGTTGTTCTGCAGTTCAGGAATAATTCGTGAACTGTTCATGAACTATTCATGAACTGAGTCAGTGAACAGAAAATGAGCCAAGTCTGTGAAATGTTATTGAAATTTTAGTTCATGAACTGTTCATGAACACTAATGGCATGAAGTGTTCATGAAATTGAAATATTCTTGAAACCTAATGGCATGAAGTGTTCATGAACTATTCTTGAACCCTTATGGCATGAAGTGTTCATGAACTATTCTTGAACCATTATGGCATAAAATGGTCATGAACTATTCATGAACACCAATGGCATGAAGTGTTCTTGAACAGTTCATGAACAGCACAATTCTTGAAAAATTCTTCAGGGTTTTGCTGTTCATGAACATTTTTCTTCTTTTTTTCAATGGCTCATTTACTGTTCACGGACTGTCAGTGAATAGTTCATGAACCATAGTGCTTCAAGAGTTCATGAACTGAGGTGGCAAGAAGTGTTCATGAACTATTCATGAACAAGAATTTGTCAATTTATGCAAAGATTATCATAAGTGTTACCAAAGCTCAACAAACAGGTCAGGGTAAGAAGAAACAAGTCTTGTATTAGCAATTAATATATTGATAGCAACATATAACAATAATTTAAATATAACACTAATAACTGAGATACAAGTGGTTTGATAATACTCTTTAAATTTCATAATACAACTTTGCACTATATGTTCATGAATAATTCATGTATTGAAAAGATTATGAATAGTCTCATTTTCAGTTCAAGAATCATTTACTAATCAATGGTTTCCCTGAAATGGTTACACTTACAGTGCCAAAGAACTTGAAATGGAACCAATGGCTGATCAGTTCAGCCGGTAATTTATTAAAGACTTACATTTTCAAATATAACATAAACCATGTTCCTTCCGTTTCAACTTCCTGTGCACACAATATTCTTCCTTTGTAAAAACAGCAATGCAATGTACATGTTTGAGTTCTTGATATCATCTTAAACTGTTCTTGAAATAAGATGTCCTTAAAACGTTCTTAAACTTGTCTTTTAAGTCTTCCAAGAACAATGACAGATCCTTTTAAGAACATATTGGATTCTTAAAAAGTCCATCATATGTTCAAAAACATTGTGCAGACCTGTTTAAGAATATCAGAAGGAAACATGTTGTTCAAAAAAGTTCTTAAATCGTTCAAAAATAGTTTAAGAATAATTCAAGAACAGGAAAGGTCCTTAAAAAGTTATTGAACTGTTCCTGAAGGCAGTTCTTGAACAGTTCTTGTTCAAATGTTCTTAAAATTCAGAACTCTTACTTACAGTGGTGAAAATACTATGCATATTCATACTAACTTAACAGGTTTCACAAATCTACAAGATTAGTATGCTAGACATTTCAATATTACTTTCAAAAATATTTATGAAACATCTAGCACAAAGGAATTCATGAATTATTCATGATGGATCCTCAAAGTCTGTCTCAGAAAAGTCATCAGAAATAATTGTTCATGAAATGTTCATTACTAAGTATTTATGGTTAGATGAAGAACTGTTCATGAACTTTGAAGTGTTCAACAAAATTCATAAACTGTTCATGAACGTGTCTTAAGAACAGTTCATGTACAAAAGTTCATGAACCAAGATCAGGAACTTTTTGAGAATGGTTCATTAACAATTCCTGATTGGCTTGAAGTGTTCATGAAATCATGAACAACATTTCGCCAAGGATGTAAACAAAATAGTGTTGTACAAGTCATATAATTGGAACATTGGACACAGAAACCCGCAGAAATCTGTATTAAATAATTTTTATAATAATGAGATTTTGTATATTGATGTGCACATTTTATGATTTTATAATATTGTTGTATAATAATGTTAAAAATTCATTCAGAATTTTAGTTATTGCCAAAGTAATTGGAATCAAGGAAGAAATACTTGCAAAGGAAAGGAACTACCTTTGTGACAGATCCATTTACCATCAATTACTAAGTATGACATGAATGGTTACACTCTTGGCTGACTCTGAGAATATTTTGTATATGTTATCTGAATAATTTGAAATCTTTTGCAAGCAATTATTAACGCGAGTTGAATTCCATGCGGCCAATAGAGACCTTTTTAATTATGTTTTTATTGCAAATGTTTAGATCAGCAGAGCAGAAAATAAGACATTTAAGCATATCTGAAGACAATATCGAAGTGGGAGACGTTGGTTATTTATAAATGGATCATTTTGAAAGGACATTTTTAGTAAGCTTAAGTTCAACAGCCATATATAGAATTTTCTACCAGTACATCTAC
Source organism: Dreissena polymorpha (assembly GCF_020536995.1). NCBI lineage: Eukaryota > Metazoa > Mollusca > Bivalvia > Myida > Dreissenidae > Dreissena > Dreissena polymorpha. Next base: position 62,353,399 of record NC_068359.1, read on the forward strand.
TACTGCTATGTTTGTAGTTTTTTTAGTAGTTGCTCAAGTCTTGGCCAGGAAAACAGCCAGTGAAATGTTGAGAAAATTTCTGGGCTATAAGACCCGATCAAGTACATCCTTAAATATCGTCGACTAGTTTGAGCAAATTCCCCAAAATCATTGGAAACAGCTTTCTTTTAGACTAATGAGCCACATTTGGGGAAAAACAGGGTTTGATGTAAGTGCATAGTGTCTTCCCATATTAGCCTGTGCGGTCCTCACAGGCTAATCAGTGACATCACTTTTTCCCCATAACTGGAGTTTTTTCGGAGGAGACTTCATTAAAACAAAAAAATTCTATCAAAGCTGTATTTAATTTCCCTGATAAGCCTGTGTTGCCTGCACAGGCTAATCTGGGACATCACTTTATGCACATGAATAAAGCTCAGTTTTTCCCGACGGCAGATAAATTTAAGATTTAGACAAATACAATGTCATATGTCAGTAATATGTGCTCACAGTTTTACTTTAACAGGTCTATAAGTCATTCTTAAGTGAAGGCAATGCGAGGGTTTGAAAGGCCTTGATTGTGTTTTCGATAGGAAATGCTCAATCACTCTCATACCTATGACAGAAACTTGGTCTCTTGCTTGGTTAACTAACACTGCTGTCACTACCATTTCAAACACCCAACAATCTTATATCATCATAACAATAACTACCTCTAATACTACCACTTTAACCACCGTTCACTGTTACACAAGGATACTATATACTATTTTGACTATACCAACACCATCACCACCACTATGCTGTTCATCTACAGTAATATGAAGTACTTATCCTTCAAATACCCATTTGAGAAAAATGCAAATAACCAATCTTTCAATAAAATATAAATACTTAAACCTTTTCATGTAAGTGACGTTATTAGTTTTCTTATTTTCTTCAATGAACCATACAAATTGAGTTGAAAGTAATCTCAAGGTAAATTTTGTGAATTTCAGCAAGGTTGTAAAAAAAACCTAACACTTTTCTATAATTAAGACTTGAATCCCCACTCACATACTACATCCCAGCTCTACCACCAACACCATCATTACCACTGTAATCCCTACTCACTACCACACTACTACTGCCAGCACTACCCCCAACACCATCATTACCACTGTAATCCCTACTCAATACCACACTACCACAGCCAGCACTACCCCCAACACCATAATTACTACTGTAATTCCTACTCAATACAACACCACACTACCACTGCCAGCTCTAACCCCAACACCATCATAACCACTGTAATCCCTACTCACTACCACACCATACTACCACTACCAGCCCCACCACCAACACCATCATTACCACTGTGATCCCTACTCAATACCACACCACACTACCACAGCCAGCACTACCCCCAACACCATCATTACCACTGTAATCACTACTCATTACCACACCACACTAACCACTGCCAGCACTACCACCAACACCATCAGTACCACTGTAATCCTTACTCACTACCACTGCCAGCACTACCCCCAAACATCATAGTTATGAGTGTAATCCCTACTTAATACCACACCACACTACCACTGCCAGCACTACCAAAAACACCATCATAACAACTGTTATTCCTACTCACTACCACACTACCACTGCCAGCACTACCAAAAACACCATCATAACCACTGTTATTCCTACTCACTACCACACTACCACTACCAGCACTTCCCCCAAACATCATCATTAACAGTGTAATCACTACTCAATACCATTCCATACTACCTGCTCTACCACCAACACCATCATTACCACTGTAATCCCTACTCACTACCACACTACCACTGCCAGCACTTCCCCCAAACAACATCATTACCAATGTGATCACTACCACACTACTGCCAGCACTACCACCAACACCATCATAACCACTGTAATCAATACTCACTACTATGCCACACTACCAGTTCCATCACTACCACCAACACCATCATTACCACTGTAAACACTGTTCACTACCACACCACAATTCATCTGCCAGCTGTACCACAAAAACCATTATTACCAATATAAACACTATCACTACCAGCACTGCCATCAACACCATCATAACTAATGTAATCACTACCCAAATACCACATCACACTAATATTGCCAACACTAACACCAACACCATCATAACCAATGTAATCCCTACTCACTACCACACCACACTACCACTGCCAGCTCTACCACCAACACTATCTTTACCACTGTAATCCCTTTTCACTACCACACCACACAACCGATGCCAACACTACCACCAACACCATCATTACCACTGTAAACATTACTCACTACCACACCACACTACCACTGCCAGCTCTACCACCAACACTATCTTTACCACTGTATTCCCTTCTCACTACCACACCACACAACCACTGCCAGCACTACCTCCAACACCATCATTACCACTGTAATCCCTTCTCACTACCACACCACACAACCAATGCCAGCACTACCACCAACACCATCATTACAACTGTAATCACTTCTCACTATCACACCACACAACCACAGCCAGCTCTACCACCAACACCATTATTACCACTGTAATCACTACTCACAACCACACCACACAACCAATGCCAGCACTACCTCCAACACCATTATTACCACTGTAATCACTACTCACAACCACACCACACAACCAATGCCAGCACTACCTCCAACACCATTATTACCACTGTAATCACTACTCACAACCACACCACACAACCAATGCCAGCACTACCACCAACACCATCATTACCACTGTAATCCCTATTCACTACCACACCACACAACCAATGCCAACACTACCACCAACACCATCATTACAACTGTAAACATTACTCACTACCACACCACATAACCAATGCCAACACTACCACCAACACCACCATTACAACTGCAATCACTACTCAAACCACACCACACTACCACAAACAACATCGTTATCACTGTAATCACTACTCACTACCACTCTTTCCCAACCAGCACTACCTGACCAACACCATTACTTTCACTATCACTGCTACTCACTACCACACTTATTCTACCACCACTACCATCAACAACACCATCACTTCTGCTGTATTAGCTACTCACTCCATCAACACTACCAACAGCACCACAGCAACTGCACCTCTACCATGAACAACACATTAGGACCATTATTACTATGGACACACCTCAGCCCACATAATGATAATCAGTAACAAAAATGATGTCACAAATTTAATGAGCAATGTTTCGAACAAGATCTCACACTCAGGTTTTTTTTTTAAATTATGAATTTAATGACTAAATGAAATCCCCTATATGAATACCTTTCAATAAAATACTACACCTGGTAGTTAAATTAAGTTAAACTTGAAATTTAATTAAGATTGAATAGAATTTCTTCCACCCTCTTACTTCAACACCTGAAGGAGATATTTGCCATGATATAAACAAACAAGTTTTATAATATTGCCAAAAGTATTTTGTTGTGACAACGTAAAGCAAACCATATTTTAATACATGTATAAATAAATGGGTCTATCAAAGCTGTATTTAATTTCCCTGATAAGCCTGTGTTGCCTGCACAGGCTAATCTGGGACATCACTTTATGCACATGAATAAAGCTCAGTTTTTCCCGACGGCAGATAAATTTAAGATTTAGACAAATACAATGTCATATGTCAGTAATATGTGCTCACAGTTTTACTTTAACAGGTCTATAAGTCATTCTTAAGTGAAGGCAATGCGAGGGTTTGAAAGGCCTTGATTGTGTTTTCGATAGGAAATGCTCAATCACTCTCATACCTATGACAGAAACTTGGTCTCTTGCTTGGTTAACTAACACTGCTGTCACTACCATTTCAAACACCCAACAATCTTATATCATCATAACAATAACTACCTCTAATACTACCACTTTAACCACCGTTCACTGTTACACAAGGATACTATATACTATTTTGACTATACCAACACCATCACCACCACTATGCTGTTCATCTACAGTAATATGAAGTACTTATCCTTCAAATACCCATTTGAGAAAAATGCAAATAACCAATCTTTCAATAAAATATAAATACTTAAACCTTTTCATGTAAGTGACGTTATTAGTTTTCTTATTTTCTTCAATGAACCATACAAATTGAGTTGAAAGTAATCTCAAGGTAAATTTTGTGAATTTCAGCAAGGTTGTAAAAAAAACCTAACACTTTTCTATAATTAAGACTTGAATCCCCACTCACATACTACATCCCAGCTCTACCACCAACACCATCATTACCACTGTAATCCCTACTCACTACCACACTACTACTGCCAGCACTACCCCCAACACCATCATTACCACTGTAATCCCTACTCAATACCACACTACCACAGCCAGCACTACCCCCAACACCATAATTACTACTGTAATTCCTACTCAATACAACACCACACTACCACTGCCAGCTCTAACCCCAACACCATCATAACCACTGTAATCCCTACTCACTACCACACCATACTACCACTACCAGCCCCACCACCAACACCATCATTACCACTGTGATCCCTACTCAATACCACACCACACTACCACAGCCAGCACTACCCCCAACACCATCATTACCACTGTAATCACTACTCATTACCACACCACACTAACCACTGCCAGCACTACCACCAACACCATCAGTACCACTGTAATCCTTACTCACTACCACTGCCAGCACTACCCCCAAACATCATAGTTATGAGTGTAATCCCTACTTAATACCACACCACACTACCACTGCCAGCACTACCAAAAACACCATCATAACAACTGTTATTCCTACTCACTACCACACTACCACTGCCAGCACTACCAAAAACACCATCATAACCACTGTTATTCCTACTCACTACCACACTACCACTACCAGCACTTCCCCCAAACATCATCATTAACAGTGTAATCACTACTCAATACCATTCCATACTACCTGCTCTACCACCAACACCATCATTACCACTGTAATCCCTACTCACTACCACACTACCACTGCCAGCACTTCCCCCAAACAACATCATTACCAATGTGATCACTACCACACTACTGCCAGCACTACCACCAACACCATCATAACCACTGTAATCAATACTCACTACTATGCCACACTACCAGTTCCATCACTACCACCAACACCATCATTACCACTGTAAACACTGTTCACTACCACACCACAATTCATCTGCCAGCTGTACCACAAAAACCATTATTACCAATATAAACACTATCACTACCAGCACTGCCATCAACACCATCATAACTAATGTAATCACTACCCAAATACCACATCACACTAATATTGCCAACACTAACACCAACACCATCATAACCAATGTAATCCCTACTCACTACCACACCACACTACCACTGCCAGCTCTACCACCAACACTATCTTTACCACTGTAATCCCTTTTCACTACCACACCACACAACCGATGCCAACACTACCACCAACACCATCATTACCACTGTAAACATTACTCACTACCACACCACACTACCACTGCCAGCTCTACCACCAACACTATCTTTACCACTGTATTCCCTTCTCACTACCACACCACACAACCACTGCCAGCACTACCTCCAACACCATCATTACCACTGTAATCCCTTCTCACTACCACACCACACAACCAATGCCAGCACTACCACCAACACCATCATTACAACTGTAATCACTTCTCACTATCACACCACACAACCACAGCCAGCTCTACCACCAACACCATTATTACCACTGTAATCACTACTCACAACCACACCACACAACCAATGCCAGCACTACCTCCAACACCATTATTACCACTGTAATCACTACTCACAACCACACCACACAACCAATGCCAGCACTACCTCCAACACCATTATTACCACTGTAATCACTACTCACAACCACACCACACAACCAATGCCAGCACTACCACCAACACCATCATTACCACTGTAATCCCTATTCACTACCACACCACACAACCAATGCCAACACTACCACCAACACCATCATTACAACTGTAAACATTACTCACTACCACACCACATAACCAATGCCAACACTACCACCAACACCACCATTACAACTGCAATCACTACTCAAACCACACCACACTACCACAAACAACATCGTTATCACTGTAATCACTACTCACTACCACTCTTTCCCAACCAGCACTACCTGACCAACACCATTACTTTCACTATCACTGCTACTCACTACCACACTTATTCTACCACCACTACCATCAACAACACCATCACTTCTGCTGTATTAGCTACTCACTCCATCAACACTACCAACAGCACCACAGCAACTGCACCTCTACCATGAACAACACATTAGGACCATTATTACTATGGACACACCTCAGCCCACATAATGATAATCAGTAACAAAAATGATGTCACAAATTTAATGAGCAATGTTTCGAACAAGATCTCACACTCAGGTTTTTTTTTTAAATTATGAATTTAATGACTAAATGAAATCCCCTATATGAATACCTTTCAATAAAATACTACACCTGGTAGTTAAATTAAGTTAAACTTGAAATTTAATTAAGATTGAATAGAATTTCTTCCACCCTCTTACTTCAACACCTGAAGGAGATATTTGCCATGATATAAACAAACAAGTTTTATAATATTGCCAAAAGTATTTTGTTGTGACAACGTAAAGCAAACCATATTTTAATACATGTATAAATAAATGGGTTGTTATTGTGGGATTGGAATGCAGAGCAAATACCTAATGTATGCATCAATCATTAAATGCATTTTCTTTTGCTCCACTGATTTTCTCTTTGCTATTATGGGCATACCCACATTTATTTTGTTGCCATGACAATATTTATAAAATTTATTGCACATCATGTACAAAAAGGTGAATATATTAAATTCTAGTAAGGCATGCAAAACGAAATGTTGGCAAATGAGTTGCAAAAAGTAGATTCAAATTAAAAGATTTCATGATGGTCAATAACCCGTGTCTTTATTGCTAGATAAAAAATGAAAGTAAAAATTGACACTTTAAAAATGTGTTTCATGTGTTTTGCTTAATTACTTGCATATTTATTTTGAAAGTGCTTTCTTCTTTTAATTTGATTTTTATTAATTAATTTTTTTAGGTACTTATAGAGCTCAATTAAAGTCAACATATATTCAGTTTTTTTACATCACTTTTTCCCATTAAAGACCATTTAAATTATAAACTGTCTAATAAAAACTCGTGCAAATCTAATTAAAGAGAAATCTAAAATGTCTTATTTATTAAGATGTGTTTAAAAAAACTATTTATCTAAAATAAAATGTGTTTTTAAGTAAATTGAAACCAAAACAAACTGCCACGCAAACACATAATTTACCATGTGCTTTAATTCATGTAAATGAAAATCTATGCGGAAAAAAATCACCCTGATATACATATCATTGCATAAATGCCTATAAACATAAAATCATAATATTTGAAACATGATATGAAAAAGAAATGACTGATAGCTGTTTGCAGTTATTATGCCTTTTCATTTTAATAGATAACAAAGAATAATTGACCCATTGCACACCTTCCTTATAACAGTGTGTAATGGGAAGTTGGAATAAGACATCAATCTTGGAATGGATTTGTTCTGTGAAATAATCTGGTTTGCAACACAATATGATTCAAATGCATGGCAGCGATGGATGCAGTTTTCAATAGGATGATAACCATGCAAATACAAATGGGCACTCCGCACTCGTTAACAAAGTTTAACATTATACATGTGATTCAAGTTTTATATTTAATATGCACATATAACAAACTTTTTTTTTTTAATTTATAATATTAACATAATACAGGTTTTTGGTCATTGGTCAAGTTTGGCTGTTGATTTCTGACAGGTATTAACACTTGAAAATAATGTGCACTTTAACCAAATCATTGACTGCATATTATAAAAAAAATTCTAGCAATTTATCAATACATATATTGCAATTTGACTTTCATGTATGTTTAGACATTCACTTGACCACTGAATAATGTTAGAGTGTTCAAGATACAAAGTTATACAACTCTTGTATTTTAGAGAAAATGTCTAATACATGGGTCTTTGCCCCTGATAAGACTGGAGGCAAGACAGAGAACAACTTAAGGGGTGTTGCTGCAGTTTTGATGCTTTTTTTCCATCTAATAACTTTTGCTCAAAATTTTTATTCAAGTACTACATTCAAATACTAAATGAAAAATGCAATAAAAACATAGGGTCACCGGCTTTGTTTGGATTTTATTCACCATCATATAATATGTACTTTTTCATTAAAACTGAAAAATCTCTAATTGCATAATAATGATTAATAACCTATGAAATTGGAAACATGTAGAGATTATATAAGCTAATATATATCATATACCATTTAAGTAAACCACAAACAACCAAAAAAAATGGAGAACACAAGTTAACTTTTAAGAAATTTAATTTTTATAATTTTTATGTCACCCAAAAAACGTCATTTTTTTTGCTATTTTTACCACAAAAATGAAATTTAAAAAAGTTCTATCTAATAACTTTTTGCGAAACTTCTCAAATATGTTCATCTATGTATTGTTATCATGAAACAAAAATAAAAAAAAGGGGGTCACCGCACTTTTAACAGAGATTTTTTGTTTTAATTATCCCTACCGTCTAGACGTCAAATTTCATTAAAAATCAGCAATAAGACAAAACCCAAGTACCGGTACATAGATTGTCAGAAATATGCATAAACATTAGAAATTTTTTACAATCTTAACTGGGATCACAACAGCTTACCAAAAGAAATTAATAAAAAACAATATTTAATCACAAACATAATACCATACAGTATCAAACTCGGCCTTAATCATTAATAACTTACATGTTCACAGATTTCGGCATGTTTTGAAGTTTGTGTTTAAATGCTTAAAATTGATAAATGTAAACAACAGGACTAAAGACTTCCAGTATAAAACAAGTATGAAATTAAAGAAAGAAAAAAAAGTAAAAAGTTAACCCCGCCTGGAATCGAACCACTGACAATTGTATTATGAACCAACTCGGTCATTTCTGATGATACTGATAACAAAAATATTGAGTCGTGATAATAGCATCATCGGTGTTGCTATAAATATATCCTCGGTTAAATAAACTGCCGCAACACCCCTTAAACATTTGTTGTTTGAATTGCAATGTTACATTAAGTTGAATATTTACTTACTGATTTTGAACAAAGCACTATTTGCAAAAATGCTTTTGTTGATGGCACAAAGGCTTTCACCAAGTACACCAGCAGCAAGTAAACTACTACCATTAGAACGCTGAATCCAATATAACGCGGGGGATGCTTGAATCCCATATATATATCTGGTGTGACTCAAATTATTGCGTAGCTTTAATCAAAAGGGCATCATGGATGAACAGTTTTATGCCACCTGAAGCGAGTTCGAGCCAACCGAACAAAAGAAACGTGTGAAAACTGTGGCCGGGACTGTAAAAATAGTTCGAGCCATCTGATATTTGAGCCAAGCGAGTTCGAGCCATCCGACAAAAATGTATATGAATATATAGCAATAAAAAATGCGTGCTTGGAGGAGAGTTCGACCAAACGGAAATTCGAGGCAAGCGAATTCGAGCCATCGGATTTTGACTGTATCTTTTTAAAAGATTTATCTTGTTTTATTAAGTAGTTTTTATATTTGGTTTGAGCAATTATATAGCATTGTGTTGTTGTCTAAAGTGTACCTGCTATTGGTTAACTCATGTTCAACGTTTTATAAATTGAGTACTGTGAATAAAAACAAACTTTTCCTTATACTATTGCGTTGTAATCACTGTGCAATTGAGAATACAGGAGAAATCACCGCTACGTGTTGAGAACAAAATAACATTTCACAGACATATCAGATTTAACCCCGCTGTACTAGCAAACACTATCAACGAGGTTGTGCAACATATGCCGGATAGTGTAATGGACTCTCCATATCCCTTGTTGATCAGCAATACTTTTATTTTCCCTGATCTATCAATAGCATCAGATTTTTAATAACCACAGTACTGGGCAAAGTGATTAAGATGCAGCAATAATAGTTTGTAAACATTCTCTTCCGCAACACGCATAATTAAAAAATGTTTAATGGCATTTTCTATTTATGCTCGGTTAAAAATATTCCATTTAAAGCCACACACCTTATTTGGCATAGTAAATTTAAGTATAAATAAGAAACATATTTTATCTCTGCCAATTAGAATATTCATGTGGTTACAAGGTATAAATCCGTCTTTTTTTGCGCTTTAAAAGTTAAAAATAATCGCCTTTGTCGAAATGGACGTATACTAGAAATCCTACTTTTGGTCTTAAAGCAGTACCGTTTTAAAAATAATAAATTATTTGCTAACATGGCTATAGATCTAATTTTATCTATGCCAATAAGAATATATATGGTGGTTACAAGATAAAAATCTGTCATTTTTTTGCGCTTAGAAACTTACAAGTAATCGCGTTTGTCGAAATAAATGGATGTTTAGGTCTAGAAATTCTACTTTCGGTTTTAAAAGCGGTATACCATTTGAAAAATAATAAATTACTTTGTATGTAGGCTATAGATTTAATGACAATTTTGCACACTTTCAAATTGCATCTGTATGTATTGATTAACAAGTATTTTATTTCAAAGTCAGAGGCAAGGTGTGTGGTTTAAACACGATATTCACATTATGTGTCAATTTGTGAATGAATAAAGTGGATAAACTAAAACCTCTGACATAAATGGCTGAACTTTTTCTTGGCACGGATGCAGCAGTTATCAGGTTTTGGGTCATTAGCAAATCTGGCTTGCAAAACGTGGTATTAACCTTAGTTGTTGCAAGTGAACAACTAAAAACAAAAAAAATGTACCAATTATGGTTCAAGAGAGAATACTCATTGAAGCAAAATTCCTTAGTGGGACTGAGTTACATCCCCTGCAAACTAATATATCTATAAATAACTAAGCAATCTGACATGACTCTTTGAGTGATTAAATTTATTATTCAGCTCAAAATCATTCTCTGTCAGTAGAGAAATCCATAGTCAAATATATAATTAAAAACTAAAATGATGGAGAAGCCAACAACAATGGGGACTCTGTAATATCTTGTACTCTGGAATTATCATATTTAAATGTGATAACTTCCATAAAAACAGAAACAGTTAATTGTGCCTGATTAGCCTCAGCGGACTGCATAGGCTAGTAAGTTGGGAGAATACTAGTAATAAAATAATATGTACATGAATTAAGCCTGGTATTAGCAGATTGCTTGTTTTTAAGCTCAACTATATCTGTGTCCAAACATGTGTCTTGGGGCCACTAACGTTGTTACATAGGCTTATTTAATATTTACAATGACAAACAAACAAAGAAGCATTTTACACTTTCCTTTGCCATATAAGTTTTTTTAGACAATTGATAAACTTGTGCCAAGATCAATGTTGCTCTGTAGGCCATTCCTTGTTAAAACCTTCTGTAGAACACCTCTATTGAGCTCTTCAAACCAAAAGCAAGTTAAGATAAACAAAGATTAGAAACATAAGGAGGTACTTGACACTTAAGAAAAAGTGTACAAGGCGAGTTGTTGGCTACATAGAAATGTAAATCTTTCAGCGTGTACTGGTGTATGTTTTGTATCCATTATCATAAGTGTATACTACCAGTTATAATACACAAATAAAATTTGGAAACTCTTCATATTTGGAAAACAAACAACACTGTGGTTAAATTATGTTCACAAATTGCTAAGTTGTAGTACGCATTGGTTACTAATAACACATTATTAGGTGAAGTTGGAAGTTGTAGAAAATCATCAAAATGGTGTCCATTTAAAGTTTGATGTCTATAGAATTCAATGTTCATATGTTATATTCAAATTGCTAAGTGGAAACCTTAAGTTTCTTCAGTCTTTTATTCATATTGTTCAGCAGGGTTAAAAGTTACTGAAACAACATTTAAACATTGTGCTATAAACATTAATAAGATGAATTAATTATTAAGAACTTTCAAATTAATAAGTTTTTAATAAAAAATCATTCTAAAAATTCACTATGTAACATTTATCTTCGCTAATGTATCGTAAAGGCTACATTAGAATGGAAAAATAATCTCATTAATTAATCACTGTGGTATTAACCAAATCAAGTTCTATTGCCCATAAGAGGGTCTTAATCAAAGTCTGGCACTTCCAAAACTGCCTAGCGGGTATACCAAGGTGTGCAGTTTTACCATACTTCTTCCAATTAAAGCATGTGAACCTTGCTCTGTGAAAACAGGGCTAAATGCAAGTGGGTCAAGTGTGGTATGTGCAGGCTCATCTGGGACAGTACTTTACATTCGTGGGTAAGTGTGGTATGTGCAGGCTCATCTGGGACAGTACTTTACATACGTGGTGGGTAAAGTGTGGTATGTGCAGGCTCATCTGGGACAATACTTTACATACGTGGGTAAAGTGTGGTATGTGCAGGCTCATCTGGGACAGTACTTTACATACGTGGTGGGTAAAGTGTGGTATGTGCAGGCTCATCTGGGACAATACTTTACATACATGGTGGGTAAAGTGTGGTATGTGCAGGCTCATCTGGGACAGTACTTTACATACATGGTGGGTAAAGTGTGGTATGTGCAGGCTCATCTGGGACAGTACTTTACATACGTGGGTAAAGTGTGGTATGTGCAGGCTCATCTGGGACAATACTTTACATACATGGTGGGTAAAGTGTGGTATGTGCAGGCTCATCTGGGACAATACTTTACATACGTGGGTAAAGTGTGGTATGTGCAGGCTCATCTGGGACAGTACTTTACATACATGGTGGGTAAAGTGTGGTATGTGCAGGCTCATCTGGGACAATACTTTACATGCAAGTGTGGTATGTGCAGGCTCATCTGGGACAATACTTTACATACGTGGGTAAGTGTGGTATGTGCAGGCTCATCTGGGACAGTACTTTACATGCAAGTGGGTAATGTGTGGTATGTGCAGGCTTATCTGGGACAGTACTTTACATACGTGGGTAAGTGTGGTATGTGCAGGCTCATCTGGGACAGTACTTTACATACGTGGTGGGTAAAGTGTGGTATGTGCAGGCTCATCTGGGACAATACTTTACATGCAAGTGGGTAAAGTGTGGTATGTGCAGGCTCATCTGGGACAATACTTTACATACAAGTGGGTACAGTGTGGTATGTGCAAGCTCATCTGGGACAATACTTTACATATGTGGGTAAAGTGTGGTATGTGCAGGCTCATCTGGGACAATACTTTACATGCAAGTGTGGTATGTGCAGGCTCATCTGGGACAATACTTTACATGCAAGTGGGTAAAGTGTGGTATGTGCAGGCTCATCTGGGACAATACTTTACATACGTGGGTAAAGTGTGGTATGTGCAGGCTCATCTGGGACAGTACTTTACATACGTGGTGGGTAAAGTGTGCTATGTGCAGGCTCATCTGGGACAATACTTTACATACGTGGTGGGTAAAGTGTGGTATGTGCAGGCTCATCTGGGACAGTACTTTACATACATGGGTAAAGTGTGGTATGTGCAGGCTCATCTGGGACAGTACTTTACATACGTGGGTAAAGTGTGGTATGTGCAGGCTCATCTGGGACAATACTTTACATACGTGGGTAAAGTGTGGTATGTGCAGGCTCATCTGGGACAATACTTTACATACATGGTGGGTAAAGTGTGGTATGTGCAGGCTCATCTGGGACAGTACTTTACATACATGGTGGGTAAAGTGTGGTATGTGCAGGCTCATCTGGGACAGTACTTTACATACGTGGTGGGTAAAGTGTGGTATGTGCAGGCTCATCTGGGACAGTACTTTACATACATGGTGGGTAAAGTGTGGTATGTGCAGGCTCATCTGGGACAGTACTTTACATACATGGTGGGTAAAGTGTGGTATGTGCAGGCTCATCTGGGACAGTACTTTACATACGTGGTGGGTAAAGTGTGGTATGTGCAGGCTCATCTGGGACAGTACTTTACATATGTGGTGGGTAAAGTGTGGTATGTGCAGGCTCATCTGGGACAATACTTTACATACACACATGCATTAAGCTCTGTTTTCCCAAGAGCGAGCTTATGATGCATACAAGTCAGTTTTAGGCTATTGTTTTTATGCCCCCCAGATCGGAAGATTGGGGGCATATTGTTTTTGGCCTGTCTGTCTGTCTGTCATTCATTCATTAATTGTGTGTGTCCCAAAACTTTAACCTTGGTTAAAGTTTTGCAATAACTTTTGCATAATTGAAGATAGCAACTTGATATTAGGCATGCATGTGTATCTCATGGAGCTACACATATTGAGTGATGAAAGGTCAAGGTCATTCTTCAAGGTCAATGGTCAAATATATGGCTTCAAAGCGGCGTAATAGAAGGCATTGTGTTTCTGACAAACACAGCTCTTAATAGTTTGCTTTACATTTTACAGCCAGTGTGTCTTTTTGGATTAGGAAAATAGCGTTATATGCCATGAAATCTGAAAAAATGAAACAATATTAAAGTGTTTATAAATAACAAGTATTCCACTTGTTAAAAGATGCACTTAGTTAAGTTTATATTTTAGCTCCATTGCATTGAAAGCTTGATGCTTATTTGGAATGCTTTCAAGTCTGTTTCCTGGGTCTAGGACCAGTACACATGTACTTGCAAGTGTCTATGGGGAAGATCTTACTGGGTCTAGGACCAGTACTTGCAAGTGTCTATGAGGCAGATCTTACTGGGTCTAGGACCAGTACACATGTACTTGCAAGTGTCTATGGGGAACATCTTTAAAATGATCCTACATTGGGGATCGAAACCGTGATCTACCGATTGCTAGGCGGACACCATATCTACTATGCCACGGCAATCTATTTCATACTTACAGATGAATTATTGAATATTATCTTGGAATTAATTTCCTTAATCTGCCATGCAAAAGGGACTACTATTTAAGTTTGCAATTTATTTGAAATATAGTCAAAAAGAAGTAAAGATAAATAGCAGTTAATTTTGAAGATACCCCTTCATGTTAAGACACTTATCTTCACAACTCAAAACAAGACAGGAAATGGACCAGAAAGCATTTCAATAAGCGTTCCGCTTTCGATACAATCAAGCTAAAATAAAGAGGTTTACACTAAGTAACAATAATGTCACTAGCAACATTCATTAAAACTCCAAATCTCTTTTCACTGGCTGATATCTTTTGTACAGTAGATTTCGCTTAATTGAATAGCCCATTTGTCATGTCCGAATATTCAATTATCCAAACATGTATTCAGTTATGCAGAATCAGTTATATTTCCAATGTTATCACTAACCGGGTGTAATCATCCTGGAAATTGTGCTTTTCATGCATAATCAAAACATCGTTTCGACACGTAAAGCGTTTAAAAAAAGTTAATATTGGAATTTAAATTGTATCCATTATAAATATAATATAAATGTTTTGTTGAATTCCCAAATGTTTTAGTATTGAAACAGATAATGTTCTGTGTACTGATTTACTGGAAAATCTGGTCAATACTGGATTTAATTTTGGTTATTGTGAAAACATGATCAGCAGTGTTAAGACTGCGATGTTTTGACAAATGTACGCGTTTTCGATTGTTCAACATCATGTTTAGATATGATTTACTGTGACGCATTTGTGTAGGTTTATATACACGAACTGAGAATATAGTGCAATATTCCATCACCTATTGCAAACTGTCGAAAAAGACACATCAACAGTTTGTTTCTAATCAGCAACACACTATTTAATTGTTTCTAAGCGACAACAAACTGTTGAAGTGAGTTACTCGACAGTTTGCATTCGAAAATTTGCACCTGAATGCACACTGGAGACTCCAGTGTTTGCATTGTACTTGCTCGCATACTACACCTGTTAGTCACGTGACGCTTGACAGATGCTGCAAACATGCATGGTGTGAAATGAAAACAAAGGCAGTCAATTGAGCATGTCTGTCAAAATCGTCGATACGATGCGTATCCTTGGAGATTTATGACATTCTTTGCTGAATTATAGTGTGGATTATAGTGTGCAATAGAAAATTGGCTTTTCAATTAACCGAAATACGCCATATTTCCTATCAGAATATGTGGAGTTTTTACAACGGGAAGAGATGCAAATAATTTGGTGTTTTCAATTTCTATTCAATAAACCGAATTATTCGATTATCCGATATTCAATTAAGTGGAATCTACTGTATAATGAAACTAGTACAAAATCTTTAAAACTATAGTCAAATGATTTTCCCCTACACTTGAGAACTTACAAAAGTTGTTTATGAGTCAATAGACAATAGTTCTACGTTTTACCCTTTTCCACTTAGATACGTATTTTCACGCATTTGTAGTCTCTAAGAAATAGTCCTTCAGCCAAGTACCCAAAATTGAGGTGGGGTGTACCAGTAAGGGGGGCAAAACTACACCTAAATATCTTGGAAGATGCATGCCAGTAGCATATGAAAATGTTTGATAACAGTCTGGTACTGGCAGCGTTTGGTATTTTTTCTCCTTTGAAGATGGGGCCTCAATCAGCTTTACTTTCATAAATTGTCGGGGAGAAATTGAACCGAAGTAGGGCCAATATACACTTTGACCCCCCAAAAAATGCTACAAAACATATTTTAACTGATCCTGGTAGGGTAGAAGGTCCTTAAAAACATATTAAAAGTTTACCACAATCGGACCTCCGGAAACTTGTTTTTTTCAAAATGGCTGCCAAGATGGTCGCCAAGATGCGCGCCAAGACCTATTAATGATCATAACCAGGGATCATATTTTCCCGCAACATGAATTGGTCTGGATTTAAATGGGGAAAAAGTGTCCGAAAATGTATATCCGAAATCATGACAAATTACGTTAAAATATATACCATTGATTCTGCCATTCATGAAGGTGGTATAATAAATGTACAAATTTAATTCCCTTAGGCATTTTTTTAACGGAAAATACAAGTTTTCTCAATTGGTTCTATCATTTGCTATTTAATTGTTGTTTCATGGCCGCCAAGATGGCCGCCAGAACATATTTATGATTATAAAATATAACTATGTAACTATCCACTAAAATTTGATGAATTTGGTGTATGTACCCAGGTTTCAGAGAGCAAACAACAAATAAATATCACATATCATTAGACAAAATGTTAGCTAATTTTGTTACACAGAAATCCAACACGGAGTCCAAAATGGCCATCAACCCAATACGAAGGACCACAAGTCCATAACTTGTTACTCAACATCATGGTTGTTATGTAAAATGCCATAGTTTAGAAGACAAGAAACACTTTAATAGAATTGAGGTTATCACAAAGGAGTTGAATAATCATAAAATCCAATTTACGACATTTGGAACAGAGAATGAACCAGCACATGACTTCATGATAGGATAAGGTTTTACTAACTTCTGTAGACTTGATTTTTTACCGTTGCTGAAAATCATTGAAGATTAATTACAGCCTGAATAAGCACGAATTCTTTCAAAAGGTTGATA
Organism: Dreissena polymorpha; assembly: GCF_020536995.1. Classification (NCBI taxonomy): domain Eukaryota; kingdom Metazoa; phylum Mollusca; class Bivalvia; order Myida; family Dreissenidae; genus Dreissena; species Dreissena polymorpha. The sequence goes on from NC_068359.1 coordinate 62,370,950, forward strand.
TTATGCACTTTGCGTTCCTTTGACTATTTATTTACATAAAAGCGGAAGTAGATGGTCTTATTGTCCCTTTCGGAGTAATGCAGGATCAAGATGAGCAAATCTGTATCCTCGCCCACAAACGTTGTGGTGCTTCGACGGGATCGTTATACTGTATTTAACAATTTGAACCTCTGCATTCCCTGAAGACAGAACAACATAGCATCCCATTTAGTCAGAGTTGTGCTGATCCAAGCAATCATGCCGGCCTTATTTCTGTCACGAGACAAAAAGTCTTCCTTTTTTACATGAGCATTCTGTTTCTTTGCTGAAACTCACAATATGATTCACATTTCCGTTGCGTTTTGTCTTTGTTATAATCACTGTCTTCGTAGCCATCGAACCCCACTGTCGCTTGTTCGTAATGCCTTTCACTGAATCTACATAAGACTCGGCTATTGCATTATATGAGTCGCCCTTCTCCATGGTTAACGATGCAGCAAAGAGCCACCATCATGCATCTGTTTCATGAATACAGTTCATCACAGCCTCACATGATGTGTCTACAGCATACTCTTCAAATTGCCTGGCCTATATATAGGTTTCAAAGGGCAAAGAACACATTTAGATCATCATTCATTGTATAAGTTTATTATATTACACCCAAATCTAAAATGGCGTCCAAAATGGCCGCCAAGATATCCACCATCTGAGGCTTATCTGCTGTAAAAAGTATGTTCTTGGCTTCAAAGAAGGCAGCAGATAGGAGCTCAGCTCAGACAATAGGACTGCAAGGGAAGGATCTCCATATTTTGACACCACCAGAAAATGCTGGAACAGAAGAGCAGGATCAAAAGCACTGCCAGAAGCAATCTTAACAGCCAAGCTATTCCAAAGAGATTAGGGTCTGTATTTTCTCGTGAATTTATAAGCAAAGACCGACTTTCCTATGATATCTCTTATGATTGTTTTCCCAACTGCCTCAATTCCATGAACATTCACATGTGACCCAGCCACTATCCCATCGACCATATTTCTGAGAGTAGGGTCAGCTGGTGCTCAGGTTGTACATGTAATCTGTGTCTGAATTTCCAGCAAAGATGGATAGCAAATTAGGCACTGCCTAATGCATCAACCAACACCCAGTACAATATGCTTTTGTCAACACCCTTGAATTGTTAATCATAAGCTAATAATTCAGCCATACTATGCTTGACTTTGGGTCTGGGCAATTTCATGTTTCTACTTCTTTGTAGCCCTTTTAAGTTTGATCAAAATCACATAACATATCATCTGCTAGCTTCGTTTTTCCCCTCAAAAGGGAAGAGTTCAAATCCTTGGCATGATCCAGCAGCATCTGAATGTCTGGATCTTCTTTGGTCATTTCGGCTGAAAGCTGGCTGTGTATGCATTTTCAACAAGAAGATGGTCCCATGAAGCCCTCTGGACAGCTTTTTGTGTCACAATGTGCACAATTGCATTTCTCAATAGACAGCCTCAAGTATGTTTTTGAGAGCGGTTTCTTCCCCCCCCCCCCCCCCCTGGCAGCTTTCCAATACAAGGGATGGTCAAACGTTACAATGGTGTGAAGGTTGTGGCAAGGTTGCAAACTAAGACTAATGTTGACAGAATGCACTCTTTGTCCCTATTGTACATATTAATCATCGGCAAGAATTTGACTGACAACAGTTCAGGGTACCGGTACTGGCTTTGCTGATGCAAGATACGCATCATTCCCTGCCAATTCAGTGTTGCCTGAAGCTGAAAAATATCGATCCTCTTGTCAAAATCCAGAAATTGCGGCAAGTCCAAACTATGGCGTTTCACATAACAAGCATCACATCAAAAGTAATGGCCTTGTGGTCCTTTGTATTGTGTCATTGGATGCCATGTGAGATTTCTGTGTAACATAATAAACTTAAACTATGTCTGACAATGGAAATGTGTTCTTTACCCCTCGAAAGCTTGGTATAGACAACAAAATCATCTAATCTGAGCGGATAGTTACATAGTTATTATCATTAATAGGTTTTGGTGGCCATCTTGGTGGCCATTTTGGATGCCATGTTGGATTTGTGTGTAATATAGTAAACTTAAACAATGTTTGATAATCTTAATGTGTTCATTGCCCCTTGAAACCTATGTATATCCTCCAAAATAATCAAATTTGAGTGGATATTTATATAGTTATGATCATTAAAGCGGGTATATACGATTTTTTATATGTGTTTAATTGTAATATATTGATAAAATATGTTACAATAACACAAAATAGGCAAGAAAAATTATACATTAAAGCCGAATTTCATAAAATGCAGCAAATACAAATTAGCGCCCCGAGCCGATAGTGACGTACATATTTTCCTACAATAACCGAAGCATTCGTCTTTGTATTAGGATCGGAGATAGTGTTCATGTGTCGTATGAATAGATATCGTTGCAGGAATTCAAATAAACCGTTAAACTAAGTTTAGATGCACATCGTACATGTATGGTATACATGGTGGCGAATTCGGCTGTACAGCTGTTTTCAGTTTCAGAATTAAATATCTGGCTTATTTCGCATTTTTCGAAACATGTTCCTCTTAACTTTTATTTTAATTTATATTGAAATATATATATAATAAGTTTTTTACACAGTTTATATAAATTCATAAATATTTGACAAAATCGTATATACCCGCTTTAATAGGTTTTGGCTGCCATCTTGGCGGCCATTTTAGACACAATGTTGGATTTGGGTGTACTATTGTTAATTTAAACAATGTCTAATGATCTTTACGTGTTCTTTGCCCCTGTAAAGGTAGGTATAGACACCAAACCCATTAAAAATGAGTGGATAATTACATAGTCATGATCTTCAATAGGTTTTGGTGGATATCTTGGCGGCCATTTTGGACGCCATTTTAGATTTGGGTGTAATATAATAAACTTATACAATGAATGATGATCTAAATGTGTTCTTTGCCCTTTGAAACCCATACATGTATATAGCCATCAAAATAATAAAATATGAGTGCATATTTACATAGTTATGATCATTTATAGGTTTTGGCGGCAATCGTGGCGGCCATTTTTGACGCCATGTTGGATTTGTGAGTACTATTGTACACTTAAACAGTGTCTGATGATCTTTATGTGTTCTTTGCCCCTTGAAACTTAGGAATATACACCAAATTCATCAAATTTGATTGTATAGTTAACATATTTGTGATCATTAATAGGAATTGGCGGCTATCTTGGCGGCCATCTTGAAAAAAAAACTTTCAGGGGTTCCGATTGTGGTAAACGTTTGATATGTTTTAAAGAAGCTTCTACCCTACAAGGTTCAGTAAAAAAACTTTTGTAGCAATTTTTTGGTGGTTGAAGTTTTTTTTTCCATATATTGACCCTACTATTGTGGAGGTTCACTAGTTTTTAGGAACTTTTCTTGCAATTTTTAATATTCATAGATATGCAAATGTACTAAATTTGCATATTTAACTGCAGATCATACTAGGTAATAATCATAATCTTCATTTTAACGCCAAACTTTTTTGTCTAGAACCAATTTTTAAGAAATATTTGAGAATTATACTAGCTAAACTAGCTATTTAGTCAAAGCCTGGCGGTTGCCATAGTAACAGCTCAATAATAACTTATAGCTGCCCAACTGAGATTGTTATCACACATTTTGTTTCTTTATATTGAGTATACAATCAAGTAAGATAGGTGTTGTTTTGCCCCCCTGAGTGGTACACCCCAACCCATCTGGCTGATAGACTTAAGTTATATTTAAGAAATTAAGGCTTTCCTTATATACTGTTGAGCAGCAAACAGCATAAAACCTGAACAAACTGTGAGTTACTCGCAGGCTTTTCTGGTTTTATGCTGTTTGCACATAGCCATTTTCACTTTGCTTTTAAGTGGGAAAGGGTTAAAATCTTTCTTAATGCTATTGTTGTATTAATAAGTAACATGACGAGTAATGCTGAAAGTGGTTATGGTTGAGGTATGGTTGTAAATCTGGTTGTGCTATGATAATCTGTCAGCCTTGCTGTGGGAAAACTGGACTTTATGCATGTGCATAAAATGTTCACCCAGATAAGCCTGTGCAGACCTTGGCACAGGCTTCTCGGGGACAATACTCTCTATCTAAACTGGCTTTTCAATAAGAAGAGACTTCCTTCATAAAATGAAAAAAAAACCATAAAGCATAACGTGTCATCCTTGATTGGCCCGACACTGTACCCACTTGCATAAAGGTGGGTTCCAACTGCTGATCCGATCAACTGTATCATCCCGATCACCGAAATTTCCCGACAAAACCCAACCGAGCTCGACTATAAAGGGTTTACACAACTTCTTCTTGACCTCTTCTCGCTAACACATGTCCCCCACATGACTCATTCACGACGCCACTCAATCATCTTTCCGATTTCTGCTCGATCATCTCGACCTATACACGAGCCCTATACCATCTCAGCTCGACCAAGTGGACCTCAGCTTGATCGCCACAAGATCTTTACACGACCAGATCGTTATGGTCATACGTTAGTCGTACAAAGCGATCTAAAATAACTCGGGTAGAGGTCGAGCAGATCAGGTACAGAGCTTGTATGGTCAAATAGCAATCACAAAGTGATCGTGTACGGTCGAGTAGCCGTCGGGTAGCAGTCTTGTAAATCTGTACATCAAATGGAATAGAGGTCGAGAGGAGCGAGTTGCGTTTATAATAACTCGGGAAGACGTCGAGCGGATCGGGTACAGATCGTGTAAAAGATGTAAATCTGAACGACACACATGACTAATACATGACCACTTCTTGAGCGCTTCTCGATCCATTTCCTACTGGACCGCTACTAGACATTTTTTGACATGTCAAAAAAATATCGGGTAGGAAGCCCTACCAATGCCGACCTACCTGATCGCCTCCGATCACTCATGCCAATCGAACCAGACCAGTACCCGATCGCTTGGTCGGGCTTGATCGAGTTGATCTGATCGGCAGTGGGAACCCAGCTTTAAGCACACTTTTCCCAAAACAAGGTTCATTTTTCATTTGACCATTTTTTTCATTTAATGCATATGTTAACAAATCAATATATATTCACTGATATTTTCATTTTCAAAATAAAATCAGTATTAATTTCGATTTCTAAAATATATATATTCCTGGTGGGTTTAATTATTTTATAACTGAATTTGATTTTAAATATCAGCTATTCATTCCGCAAAGATTACATGGCTAAACTGTATAATGAAGTATTCTAAAATATAAATCGGTTAATGATATTATCCCTATTCTTATTAGGACAAATACGACCCTAAGGCTGAATGCTACCAACTTTAAGAGAATAAAGAGCTTATCTAGCCTGTCAAAGAGCCTGTTTAAACAAGATAGACAACTCTATGGTGTATTGAATGGATTTAAGACCATATACAGTAGGGTTTATACACTGATTCAGTGTGCGTATATGCAAGGTCAATATAATGTAGAAATTGTTAAGACTGTTTTTTCAAGTTGAGAGATATTGGATCGGATATTAATTTAAAACTAAAGGATATTAATATTGGGTATTGGTTTACAAATAGTCACAAAGGATGAGAAATAATGATTTGGAAGGTAAGTACCTCGCTTTGATTTATTTTCAATGATTGATTTATAATTTGTAATCAATATTGATTAATCTGAAATCTGAAATTGGAAATTAAGTTTTCTAAATTTTTTAAAGTAACACACCAGTTTACTTGCAATATTAGGCAAGATGTGCTTGATTTACACTTAAGACATAAACAGCTGCTTGTAATGTTGTCATTAGCAACTGGTGTAAACAATTGCTATACAACTTGTGTACACTATTACAGTTGCTTGTATGGGACAAGAGCCTACCTGCTCAATAATTTATTGCTTGTGAAGTCTCAATGGCAAAACTCAGTGATGAAAAGGAAAACCTATCAAGTCCAATCTCAATTATTGGGTTCTTATTCTATCCATCAAATCAATAAAACCTCTAGTTTAATGATTTATCGTTTTTAAGCTCTGCTCAGACATATTTTTTTATTGAATTTTTTGTTTGGTGCTTGTATTGGTTAAATGGCTTTTCTTCTGTTTTAACATTTATTTGTCCTTTTCCAATGATTGTGCCTGTTTAGTCCAACTATTCATCTTGAAAATTTTGTTTCACCATTTTTTTGTAATAATATTTATTTCACAGCCATTAAGTAAATACAATAACTGAAACGCACACTAATAATGAATCAATATACATTTATTTATAAAAAAATTAAAGCATGGTTGACCAAAGTTAACAAATTATTTGATTGCCTACTATGTTTTGCCATTGGTATCCTATAAAAACATGATTATGACCATGGTTTTCTTTACATCATAACCACTGTCAATAATGGCTTGGACATGTTTAGCCATGGTCTACAGCATAAAAACCATAATCAGTGTTATATCATGTTTTTTATGACCATGGTCTAAAATTATCAGAATTGTTTTAACTGCCCAATCTGAAAACCATGATCAACCACTATTGTGAACAATATCATTTCCATGGTTTGCTATTTCATAAACCATGGTTTTTACGTCAGTAACACAGTTGACCACGGTCAACTTTGAATAAACATGATCTAACCATTATGATCTGCTTTATAAATACAATTGTATGGTAAATTATACAATATATAATTAAGTGTGTGTTTCTCCAATAAATACACAATTGTTGACCATAGTCAATGGTTAGCATGATATTTGACCACCTTTATTCGTTAACTATGGGTGTTAAAACATAATTGCAACAATGGTCTATTTTTATGAACAAAATTAATTGATAATAATAAGAGCGTGTTTGTGACTATGGTGTGCTGTATCATAACTATGCCATTCAACTGCCTAGAATGGTTGACCATGGTCATCCATCAAAACTATGCGTTATGACTTGAATGCTTCAATAAACAGATTTTCAATTAATCATCCCTGAACTATTATAAATTTTATCAAAGGACTTAGAATGATTATGTGATGCTTGGTATAGTTAACCCTTTGCATGCTGGGAAATTTGTCGTCTGCTAAAATGTCGTCTGCTATAATGTCGTCTGCAGAATTTATGAAATTAGCATTTTCTTCGATTTTTTTTTCAAAGAATGCTATCAGAATAGCAAACAGTTTGGATCCTGATGAGACGCCACGTTCTGTGGCGTCTCATCTGGATCCAAACTGTTTGCAAAGGACTTAAAAATTCGGTTCCAGCACTGAAAGATACCTTATTTTTTAGAGGAGTCACTCTGGCAACATTAATAACTTTTAATAGTTTTCTAGTATTGGTGAATCTTGCAGCTGAACCTTCTAGGTTGCAAAGAACTGGGCTTTATTCACCAACTGTTTCTAAGACTTAAGAATAAAGAATAGACTTTGAACAAACAATAAATATGTTCAGCGTTTAACTTATATACAGGCTACCTTTTGCAATAATGTCCTTAACATTGTTATCAAAGGTGACATTTTTCAGGTTATTTATCGTCCTATATTAAAATAACTTACCACAACTTATCATCGTGAGGAGACTGAGCGTCGCATCTTTTCTCCTTGTCTTATTACCTCAGAGGTCAAGGTCAAACTTAGAGGTCAACAGTAAGATTTAGCTATAAACAGCTTCCTTTTGACAAAAGTGGAGTTTTAAGACAAAGGGGAAATGTAAAAGCTGAAAGCATTCATGCCCATAATGGAAACCATATAAGGGCCGTACTCTGTGGAAAAGGGGTTCAATGCATGTGCGTTAAGTGTCGTCCCAGATTAGCCTGTGCAGTCCGCAGTCCGGAAAGGGTTGTGCCTGATTAGCAGCTGTGCAGACTGCACAGGCTAATCTGGCATGACACTTCACTCACACATGCATTAAACCCTCTTTTCATATAGTGTGGTTCAGATAATTGTTATTGTGTCTTAAAACTACACCATCTGACCAAATAAATTAAATATGTATATTTAAAATGAGATTATGATAAAATTATTGCATTTGTTTGTTTTGTAAGTAAGATACTATATTATGTTAATGTGAATAAGCAGTAATTAATTAACAAAAACACAAATATTGTGTCAATATTTGTTAAGTGCTGGTCAGACCATTGTCATTCTTACATGAAATAAACAAATTGTGAACTAATGTTATAATAATGGTAGGCATGATTTAGACATTATAGAATGTGCGGATTAGCACTTAAAATAATTGGAAAAAAGGGACACAAAAACAGGCGTCTTGGCCAGATGATTGGTTTCAAAATAGCCGTAATTTGAAATAGCTGATTTCTAATTAAAGGGGCCTTTTCACGTTTTGGTAAATTGACGAAATTGTTTCAGATTTGCACATTTTCGATTCAGTTATGATATTTTTGAGGAAACAGTAATACTGAACATTTACCATGCTCTTATATAGTCATTTTATGCATCTGTTGACGATTTAAAAACCTGAAAATTATAAAGCGTTGCGACGCAAAACGATTGAATAAGTCGGACAGTTCTGTTGTTGTCGTTAAATTTTGTGAAACTACGAGGATTGCTTATATATAGTATAAAATACATCTTCAATTGTAAGCGGAAGGATGGTAGAGGGGTCTAAGTGGTAGACTTTTTACTTCAGGACTCCAGGGGTCAGTGGTTCGAGCCCTGTTGAGGGTTACTTATTTAAAATTTTATTCTTGATTTTTTACTGAAGCTTTTTATAGCAAATGTTAACATTTATCAATAGAAAGCATTAAATGACAAACATCAAAAATGCCAAAATCTGTGAAAAGGCTCCTTAAAACATCACATAATATTATATACCTAATGAAGTTAAGATGTAAAAAAGCGTGACCAAAAAATTACTCTGAAAAGAACGATGAACCCTGATAATTGGTGTTAAAAATAACAGCTATAATTCAACCTGCCGAATTATTGTGGTACTTTTTACTTTGACAATGATTTTTTACAAGGATAACTCATGATGGAATTTCTGCTTTCATGTGCTAGAGTTGTCTTCAAATGAGTAAAAAAATCTTGAATATAAAGGATAGTTACAGATTTTTAATTGAGGTATTCTGATCAATAATTCTACTTACTCTAAGAGTTTACAAAGCCTGTCTATTCATGAAAATAAACTGACTTAGCATATCGCAGTCTGAATAGAAGGCTTATTCTTATTTCCAATAGTCTTTTTGAAATCTTGATAAACAATATGTTTGACCTAATACATTAATACTTAGTAAGATGGTCTCAAATTTCACCTTAAATATTTGTAATATACTTGTAAATTGCTATACGTACTTCAAAACATTGAAGAAAAATTATGTGTAGTTATAGATATTTGGCAAGATTATGTATAGTTGGTCTGATCTGATTAAAGATTAGATTGTCAAAGTTTAAGAAGCAGTGTGTTGTGGATTAAACCCTGGATTTGTAATTTGGATAATAAAGTATAAATAATTGCAGTGCACGCTTAAACACAACAGCTTACATGTTCGCTAGGAGTACAGGAATTTGTCTGCAATGTAAAATTTGATTTAACCCTTTCAGTGCAGGAATCGAATTTTAAAGGCCTTTGCAAACAGTTTGGATCCAGATGAGACGCCACAGAACGTGGCGTCTCATCAGGATCCAAACTGTTTGCTATTCTGATAGTATTCTTTGAAAAAAAAATCGAAGAAAATGCTAATTTTAGAAATTCAGCAGACGACATTTTTGCAGACGACAAATTTCCCAGCATGCAAAGGGTTAATTTATTATAAGAGCCGTGTTCTGAGAATACTAGACTTACTTCATGTTGGTAAAGCTTCATCCTTTGCTAATTAGGGACGACACTTTCTGCCTAGTCTGGATTTTGGATTTAGAAGAGCCCAAAATGCCATGTTTTGTTAACCCTTTGAGCGCTGGCACCGGAACTTGAAGGCCTTTGCAAAAAGTTTGGATCCAGATGAGACGCCACAAAACATGGCGTCTCATCAGGATCCAAACTGTTTGCTATTCTGATAGTGTTCTTTGAAAAAAATCGAAGAAAACGCTAATTTTAGAAATTCAGCAGAAGACATTTTAGCAGACGACAAATTTCCCAGCACGCAAAGGGTTAACATCAATTATGCTTCCCATAAAGCTTTGATACTTGCATAGATGTTGACTTTGAAAACTATCGATGCAACCACATAACACAGACTTTGTAAAACATGTACCAAAAATGCATTTTGACCTTGACATTGACTTATGGACCGAGACATTTTCAAATGATTCAAAATTGACGAGGCTTTAAGCTTTTGTTGCAAGCAGCATCTTTTTTTCGTTTTTAAGATTCTAAATGATTTAATATTGTTAACAGTAATCCTTTATTCCATATAACTATAGTATCATTGAACCATTTACCACTTACAGACATATTTTCATGCATGTGTAGTCCCTTCCAAAGTTAAATTTAATTTTAGACCTTTTTACTTAAGATTCAAGTTTTAAAGGCTTCACTTTCAAACCTTAGATACTGATAAGCAGCATACATCATAAAACCTGAACAAACTGCGAGTTACTCGCAGGCTGTTCTGGTTTTATGCTGTTTGCACACAGCCATTTTCACATTGCTTCTGAGTGGCAAAGGGATCAGCATGTGCATCCAGCAAATGTTGCTGAGCTATATCTGTAGGCTTCTGTCTTCAAATACAGCATCATGGTCTGTCCTGTTGAGCTGGTTGCCATAACAACACATGTTAAGGATGACCAATTAATTAATGAGCAGCACACTGGGAAAACTGGGTGTAATGCATGTGCCGAGTCACAGTCATCCCAGATAAGCCTGTGCATAGCTGGTTCATTTCAGACATTTGACCTGTATACATTTGTATATATGATATGAAGGTGCCTTTTCCCCCAAGGGTCATTCAGATTGGGGGAATTAAATATTATAATGACAGGGCACTTAAGTATCTCCTTTGAGCTCATGTCTAGTTATGCTATTCCATAGATCATAAATGTTTTCTTGCTGACTGATAAAGAGTTTACATTTGTTTGTTCAGATGATTGTTTGTAGCCATACCTGATCTTTATTGAAAACATTCAATTGGATCATAGTACAAATGCTGACCTAGATAAGGGCTTTCATAGAACATTTATTTGACCGGCATAAAGCTGTGTGTAATAAAAATAATGCAGACCATAACTAAAATGTTTTGAATTTGTCGCACTTATATATTGATTTTCATGGATTTTTGCTCCTGTTTCTTAATGGATTATTAAAGTACTTCTAACAGCTCTGTTGGCATAGTGTGTAGAAAGATTTAGAAAACAACTTCAATAAGTTTTGCAAACACATATGTCTTCTGTGTAAAAATGAGTTTATAAGGAAAATTGTTGAAAAAGTGAATTTAAATAAAATGTAACTGGAATATGCCAGACTGTCTTAAACACATTGAAAGCAATTGGAAGTTTGGGACAAGTTTACTTTTCCTAAAGAATCTACAGGGATTGACTTAGCTTCTGCATGTCAACATGGCAAGAAAGAGAAAAAAGAAGTCAGGTAATTTCAGAGATTTTTTTTCTTCTTTACTAGACTCGTTGCCTTTTTTAAACTGTTTTATTTTTCTCCCCAATTCCACATATCAAATTTCTGAATTGCTAATACTTTTTCTATGCAATGCCTTTTAATTTCATCTTAAGATTTGGTGGCTTTCAGCATCCAACCTTCCGAAATAAATTCCTTTCCACATTTGCTAGATTTTAAGAAAATAGTTTGTAAATTTTGCTTTTTGTTTAAATTTACTAGTTGATTGGTAATTATAATGCAATATGAGAAATGTTCAATGTGCGCGTATTGCATCTTACGATTTACGCATTTTTTATTTGAATACCCTGTTCAGATTATGGTTGTCAGTTGCAGCAAATCTTGAAATGGAACCATCCCACAATGCACTTGACACAAGCACTTCCAAATTATGGCGAACGTATTTGTTTATGAAATTCTTAAAGACATGTATCGTCGATATCAGCCATATTTTGGCTTTGAAGATGGAAATTGTTTTTTTAATGATTCTGGATTATCAGACACTCAAGGATAGAGTTTAGGAGAGGTTGCAAGTATCAAATGAGTGACAGTAGGATTTGTATGTTTAGCTACGTCAATATGTATGGTCAAACCTTTGTAAGTGTTCAATGTTAACATGAACACGTTCACAAACCAGGATTGCATGTAAAAGGTGTGTCTTTAAATTACACAAATGTTACAGGTTTAAAATGGAGAAATTACGAAAGATGCTTTTTTCTCTCTTGCAATTTCATTTTCCATATAAAGAGTTATAAAACCTACATAAAATAATGAACATAATCAGAGGGGGTAATCACGCGATTATCAATCAAACAACGTCAATGCTGATTCAGGTTCTTTTCGCCGTTTTATACCCTTTTTAATATTACTTTTTATTTTTTTTTTAAATTCTGCTCACTTTCCAGCCATATTAGCAAGAAAGTTACTAGAGTTTATTTCAAAGTAATATTCGCTCTATATCTATACTTCTTCTAAATTTCTTAGCGGCATGACCTAATTAGGGTTCCACTAAGAAAATTTGTGGGAAGTAAGGTCGAGAAATAAAGCGAATTTAAATACAAAATTAACGCTAATAAACATTTTACTAATATAGCTGGAACGTGAGCGTCATTTAAAAAATAACAAGAGTAATGAGGGTATAAAATGGCGAAAAATAACTGTCTCGCCATGGACGTCGCCATCTTGACTATCATGCGATTAACCCCTCTGATAATGAAAAATTCTGTAAGCAGCAGTATATTTTTATATTGGCATGATATGCTATGTTTTCAAGCATTATAGAAATAACAAAAAATAAACGGTTTCATGGCTTTATTCTTGCCGAAAAGGACAAAGTATGGCTAAAAAGACCAGAGTTTTCATATGAATTTCATTTTAATTGTGTCTCAAAGTTGCACAAGTAAACACTTCTGTTTCAGAATGGGTGAATCATTTTTAGCTCATCTATTTTTTGAAAAAAAAAAAAGAGCTATTGTCATCACCTTGGCGTCGGCGTCGGTGTCGGCGACAGCGTCGGGTTAAGTTTTGCGTTTAGGTCCACTCTTCTCATAAAGTATCAATGCTATTGCATTCAAACTTGGAACACTTACTAACTATCATGAGGGGACTGGGCAGGCAAAGTTAGATAACTCTGGCTTGCATTTTGACAGAATTAATATGTGCCCTTTTTATACTTAAGTTTTGTGTTTAGGTCCATTTTACTCCTTAAGTATCAAAGCTATTGCTTTCATACTTGCAACACTTACCAACTATCATAAGGGGACTGTGCACGCAAAGTTATGTAACTCTGACTGGCATTTTGACAGAATTATGTGCCCTTTTTATACTTAGAAAATTGAAAATTTGGTTAAGTTTTGTGTTTAGGTCCACTTTTTTCCAAAAGTATCAAAGCTATTGCTTTCATACTTGCAACACTTACTAACTATCGTAAGGGGACTGTGCAGGCAAAGTTATGTAACTCTGACTGGCATTTTGACGGAATTATGGGCCCTTTATACTTGAAAATTTGGTTAAGTTTTGTGTTTTGGTCCATTTTACCCCTAAAGTACTTTGAACACTCGCAAACTATCATAAGGGGACAGTAAAGGACAAGTTGCATTACTCTGGTTGTCATTTTTATGGAATTATGGCCCTTTTTTGACTAACTCACTTTGAATATACGGTCACATTTTGTGTTTAGATCCACTTTACTTTTAAAGTATCAAAGCTATTGCTTTTGAACTTCAAATACTTTCATGCTATCATGAGGGTACTGTACCTGGCATGTTAACTTTTACCTTGACCTTTGAATGACCTTGACTCTCAAGGTCAAATTATTAAATTTTGCTAAAATTGCCATAACTTCTTTATTTATGATTAGATTCGATTGATACTTTGACAAAACAACTCTTACCTGACATACCACAATAGACTTCACCCAAACCATCCCCCGCGCCCCCCCTCCCCCCCAATCCCCCCTCAAATCCCCCCATTATTTTTTTTAATTAAAGATCATCTAACAAATGACCACCACACCCTCACACGATACCCCCCCACCCCAAAAAAATAATTTTTATGTTCCCGGTAGGGTGGCATGGCATATAGCAGCTGAACTGACCGTCAGTATGTCAGTCAGTCTGTCTGTCCGTCCGAAAAAAAGCTTTAACTTTGGCCATAACTTTTTCACTTTTGAAGATAGCAAATTATTTGTCATGCATGTGTATCTCATGGAGCTGCAAATTTTGAGTGGTGAAAGGTCAAGGTCATCCTTCAAGGTCAGATGTCAAATTTATGGTGTCTGTCTGTCCGAAAACTTTAACATTGGCCATAACTTTTTTAATATTGAAGATAGCAACTTGATATTTGGCATGCATGTGTATGTCATGAAGCTGCACATTTTAAGTGGTGGAAGTTCAAGGTCAAGGTCATCCTTCAAGGTCAAAAATAAAAATTAAAAATGTCAAAGCGGCGTTCTCATGAAGCTGCACATTTTGAGTAGTGGAAGTTCAAGGTTAAGTTCATTCTTCAAGGTCAAGGTCATCTTCAAGGTCAAAGGTCAACAAAATAATTTCAAAGCGGCGTTATCATGAAGCTGCTCATTTGGAGTGGTGGAAGTTCAAGGTCAAGGTCATCCTTCAAGGTCAAGGTCATCCTTCAAGGTCAAAGGTCAAACAAATAATATTTCAAAGCGGCGTTCTCATAAAGCTGCACATTTTGAGTGGTGGAAGTTCAAGGTCAATGTCATCCTTCAAGGTCAAAGGTAAAAAAAAACAATTTTTTTTTCAAAACGGCGCAATAAAGGGGGCTTTGTGTTTCTTACTAACACATCTCTTGTTTTTTTCAAACATGGTTAAAAAACACAAATATTTATTTTTATTATTTTATTTTTGAAATACCGTCAAACCATCCCACCCAAGAATCCCCCCCCCCCAAAAAAAAATTATTTATTTTTTTGCATTTTTGGAAGATAATGTAATTCATTCTTTCTTGTTGCTGTATCTGGAAGTTTTTTATATCAGTTTGACTCAAATTGGGAATTTTGTTTACAACCTTTACATCAAAATTGAGATCAAAAGTGTTTGAAATATTATATTTACTTAAGTCAATTTACCGAGCTGAATAGGGAAATCAACTAAATGCAGCTTTTCATTTTAAAATGTATTTTTTTTTTTAACCTTTAAAGCCACACACCTTGAAATGAAATATATGGCATAGTGAATTTAAGTATAAATAAGAAACATATTTTATCTATACCAATTAGAATATATCTGGTGGTTACAATGGAAAAATCCGTTGTTTTTTTTGCTTTAAAACTTAAAAATAATCACGTTTGTCGAAATGGACGTATACGTCTAGAAATCCTACTTTCGGTTTTAAAATTAAAAAAAAAATATATAAATTACTTGCTAACTAAGGCTACAGATTTAATTACAATTTTGCACACTTTCAAATTGCATCTATATGTATTGATTAACATGTATTTCATTTCAAGGTGTGTGTGGCTTTAAGTGGAAATTTCAGGCAGTTATTTGGAAAAATGTATACTATTTAGATTGGATATGGGGCAAATTGTGTAGCCCAAAATTTGCCCCCCCCCTCCACCCTCTTTAAAAAAACACACACTTTTTTGCATCCAATAAAATATTGGTACATTGTGTACAAAATAAGTAATGTCCATATTCGATCTGATGACTTTCACATAGAAGTCATGTTCAGATGACTCTTATGTCGGAGACTTTGATTGCCTTCCATGGTAATTTTCTGGAAATTAGAATGTAAACTTTGAGTATTGTGGACTCAACTCCTCATAAAATGTCATTGGCAGATTTGGATGACAGCTTAGGAACCCTATTCTGGGCCAGTTTGCCATTCGTTTTTCGGACAAAAAACACCTTGTGGAGAAGGTTTAATTTAATTAGGCAGGGACATCTGTGTCCATGGAATAAATGAATGTTTATTGATATTTGTCAATGTGCAGAGAAGTTTGCTGTTTAAAGTTCAGATTTCTCATCTTGTTTAACAAACTACATAAGAATGTTATAATATAGGCTATCTTAATATAATAAAACCAGAACAAGAATGTTTTATTTCATGGATTAAGCATATAATAAATTAATGAGGAATATATTTTGTAATTCTTATTCCCCCCCAACCGCCATAAAGCTGATTTTCCAACTTGGTTCCATTCATTCAAATTACGTCCCTAACAAATGTTTGCGTAGCTCTACTAAAGTAAAAGCAAATATGTGTTCATATTTTTGTTAAACAAGTTTGAAAATAAATTGAAAGTGGACTTAATTGATATTGGGTGTTGAAATATTTTTGAAATAACAGACTCTATTGGAGGTTCAGAAAATATTCTAAATGAGGAGGTTGTTTTGCCTTATAACAGTGTTTAAAACTGAATGTTCAAATGGGTGAAAAAAGTTATTCAAAAATGCTATTCAATTAGTTGTAGTTTGTAGGCAAGATCTTTTCATCTGAGTTCTGGTATTGGAAAGTGGATTAAAAAGTGAATTGAGGGAAACTTGATATGTGTATTCACATATTGTAAAATGTCTTGTTGGGGAAAATAATACAAATAAACATGAGGTGTTTAAGAGAAAAGTAAATGCATTTACACAAGGCTTTAATTTGTATTGGATTTAAAATGTTGTTTTTTTTTTTACAAAAGTGTGAATGCTTAACTATTAAATTATTGTTCTATTTGTGTTGAAAAGAACTGAAAGTAAACAAATTGTGAAAGAATTGTGTTCTTTCTGTTTTAAAGTATTTGAGATTTAACAGGAAAGACACCATCAATTAATAGTTGTTCAATTTATGATTTATATGACGTATATTGGCAAAATGTATTTGGGACTTGGAATCCATTGTTTCAATGAAGAGAAAACATCTGATCTTTTAGTGATTTAATTTCCGACGGGCAATATTTGGGTGCCAAAATGTTTCGGTCACAAAAAATTAAACAGGATATCTTATTTGTTGGGGAATTATTGTAATCTTCATAAGAAAACAGAGCATATCACTACATTTAAAATTTAACAGTTTTTACTCAGTTTCTTACCTAGTAGGATATCCAGTGATAATTTGAGTCACGGCTGTTTTGATGCCATGACATCATTTACATTTTGACGTCAACAAACAATTCTTTCATGAAGTGTAAAAAGAAAATTTAGACAAATGGTAAAAACAAACTTTGAAAATGCCTGACTCAGGACTGAGTTGAAATTCTTCGGTGTCAATAACAGTTAAAACTTAATTTACCTCAACTTGCAGTCACTGGACTTTTAATACTGTGAATTTTTATGCTCCCCGAAATATTTTCGGTGAAGCATATATAGTTGCCAGTTTGTAGTTCCTTCCGTCACACTTTTTTGACAGTTTCTCGTAGCACATTCATTTCTTTACCGATCTCTTTTATATTTGGCATGTAGGTACCTTGCATGGACCTCTACCTTTTGATGAGGTTTAAGGTCACTAGGTTCAAGGTCAAGGTCACCGATGCTAATAAAAGATTTTTCTGTCACACTTTTTTGACAGTTTCTGACATAGCACCTTCAATACTTTACCAATCTCTTTCATATTTGGCATGTA
The DNA here is from genome assembly GCF_020536995.1 of Dreissena polymorpha. Classification (NCBI taxonomy): domain Eukaryota; kingdom Metazoa; phylum Mollusca; class Bivalvia; order Myida; family Dreissenidae; genus Dreissena; species Dreissena polymorpha. The sequence goes on from NC_068359.1 coordinate 62,388,535, forward strand.
CATACCTTGCATGGACCTCTACCTTTTGATGAGGTTTGAAGTCACTGGGGTCAAGGTCACCGAGGCTAATTATAGATTTTTTTAGGTGGTTATTAACACATAGATTGACAAAGCGCATCATCGGGGAGCATCCATCAGTTTCACTGATATTCTTGTTATATGAGCTGTGCTATCTTTTTCCACAAAACTAAAAAAAATCCGCAAATTTGTGTGTGAGGACATTACATTTCAGCCACCTCACTCTAGAGTGCTAGACTAATTGTGTCTTGTTCTGTGAAAATTGGGCAAAATGCATGTGCGTAAAGTGTCGTCCAAGATTAGCATGTACAGTCCGCACAGGCAAATCAGGGACGACACTTTTCGCCTTAATTGGATTTTTGCTAAGAAGAGACTTTATGAAAAAGGTAACTATAATGTGCAAAGTTATCAAATTTACATGTTAAAGTACTTGCCTTAGAAGGAAATGGTAACATTTTCAGAATTATAGACCCTAGGTACTTTGGTATATCTACCTACACACATGCAAGTTTCCCATCAAATGTTGTTAAAAGTTAAAAAAGCAAGTAGTAATCGTCATGAGGAAGGATGGGCAGTCATGGTAGACCGAAGTCAGAGACTCTGTTAATGCAAACGAGGTTTAGCAAGCAATGTTAAAGTGCAGAAAACCTCTGACGTACACATTTCACATATTGAATAATGGGCAGTTATCGTAGACCGAAGTCAGAGACTCTGCTAATGTACACAAAGTTTAGCAAGCGATGTTACAGTGCAGAATACTGCAGACGCACACGTTACATGTATTCAAAGACTTGGCTGGATAAAACAGGAGACAACTACTATGGGTCGCAATTCCAAGAGGTTTCTTATGTTCCTTCGGAAACCGCTGCTGGTAAGATGCTGGACTTGTTGTTCTTGTCTTTTGGATGGCGAACAAATAAATTATTTTTACCTATTCCCACACGATTAAGTAGAGGGGTTTAAATCGAAGTATTTATGCTTGTATATTGACAAAGAAATCTTTCAATAAAAAACAATCAAACTTTTACTCATCCTTACTAATAATATGAAGTCACACATTTGTAATTTCGTATAAATAATCCTGCATCAAAATTGCTGTTTTATGTCAGCCACTCCACACATGGCCTTACTAATCTGAAAGATAGTAAAATAATCTGATCGCTGTGGGGTGCACTAAACAGATGGAAGAACCCAGATTACATGTGTATTATTGTCTTTCTAGCCTTCCAAGTGGAGAAAAATGTTTTTTGTTTTTTATAATGTGGTGTCTTCCAGTACAATTTAGTGCATCATGATTCAGGGATAAGATTAGTTATGGCAGGAAATCATGCAACTATTTTAAAGCCACATTCATTTAAGCCACACTTTGGGAAAACGGTACATAATGCATTAGTGTCATCCCAGATTAGAATGTGCAGTTTACACAGGCAGTAAATGGGGCATAATGCAAGTGTTATCCCTGATTAAAATGTGCAGTTTACACAGGCGGTAAACCGGGCATAATGCAAGTGTCGTCCCAGATTATAATGTGCAGTTAACACAAGCGGTAAACCAAACATAATGCAAGTGTCGTCCCAGATTAGAATGTTCAGTTTACACAGGAAGTTAACTGGGCATAATGCAACTGTTGTCCCAGATCAGAATGTGCAGTTTACACAGGTGGTAAACCAGGTGTAATACAAGTGTTGTCCCAGATTAGAATGTGCAATTTACACAGGCGGTGAACTGGGCGTAATGCAAGTGTTGTCCCAGATTAGAATGTGCAGTTTACACAGGCGGTTAACTGGGCGTAATGCAAGTGTTGTCCCAGATTAGAATGTGCAGTTTACACAGGTGGTTAACTGGGCGTAATGCAAGTGTTGTCCCAGATTAGAATGTGCAGTTTACACAGGCGGTTAACTGGGCGTAATGCAAGTGTTGTCCCAGATTAGAATGTGCAGTTTACACAGGCGGTTAACTGGGCGTAATGCAAGTGTTGTCCCAGATTAGAATGTGCAGTTTACACAGGCGGTTAACTTGGCGTAATGCAAGTGTTGTCCCAGATTAGAATGTGCAGTTTACACAGGCGGTTAACTGGGCGTAATGCAAGTGTTGTCCCAGATTAGAATGTGCAGTTTACACAGGCGGTTAACTGGGCGTAATGCAAGTGTTGTCCCAGATTAGAACGTGCAGTTTACACAGGCGGTTAACTGGGCGTAATGCAAGTGTTGTCCCAGATTAGAACGTGCAGTTTACACAGGCGGTTAACTGGGCGTAATGCAAGTGTTGTCCCAGATTAGAATGTGCAGTTTACACAGGCGGTTAACTGGGCGTAATGCAAGTGTTGTCCCAGATTAGAATGTGCAGTTTACACAGGCGGTTAACTGGGCGTAATGCAAGTGTTGTCCCAGATTAGAATGTGCAGTTTACACAGGCGGTTAACTTGGCGTAATGCAAGTGTTGTCCCAGATTAGAATGTGCAGTTTACACAGGCGGTTAACTGGGCGTAATGCAAGTGTTGTCCCAGATTAGAATGTGCAGTTTACACAGGGTGTTAACTGGGCGTAATGCAAGTGTTGTCCCAGATTAGAGCGTGCAGTTTACACAGGCGGTTAACTGGGCGTAATGCAAGTGTTGTCCCAGATTAGAACGTGCAGTTTACACACGCTTATCAGAAACAGCACTTTTTGCCTAAACTTAATTTTCTTTAAGATGATAATTTCCATTCAATTAAATAATACCCTGAATGCTTCAACCCATTATAGCCTGTGCAGACTGCACATTATGCCTAAAAAGTTCCATGCTTTTTCTGCTTAATTAGTCCCCTACCGGTTTCACCGGAGGGGACTTATGGTTTTGTCTCTGTCCGTCCGTCACACTTTTCTGGATCCTGGGATAACTTTAAAAGTTCTGAATATTTTTTCATGAAACTTAGAACATGGCTAGATGGTAATAATGGACATTATGCACTTCATTTAATTTTTTTCCTATGCAAAAATTGTGGTTGCTATGGCAACAATTAGACTAGAAATAGTGCTGAAAATGTTTTTTTTTTCTGGATCCTGCGATAACTTTAAAAGTTCCATATATTTTTTCATAAAACTTGGAACATGGATAGATGGCAATATGGACATTATGCACGTCATTTCATTTTGTTCCTATGTCAAAAATTGTGGTTGCTATGGAAACAAAAAATAATAATTCTGAAAATGGTGAAATTTCTGACAATGGTGGAGCCGGTAGGGGACTTTTATTGCTTGGCAATAGTCTTGTTTTGTTTGGAATATGTGTTTAGCACAGTTTTCACAGAGCGATTCACATTTGAATAAGCTGCTGTCTTGGCTGTTGTTATAACAGTAAAACCATGGTTTGCATTACAGACTCTTATTTCTATAAATATTATGATAGAAAAATTGTTGAAAGGGTTGTTGTGCTTTTTGTTAATGCAGTATTGTCATAGGTTAAAAATGTTTGCATTGACATAATACCTTTTAATGTTTTATTCAATATTATGTGTGTTTTGACGGTTGTTATGCTAAGAATATAGTCCAAAGTATAGTGGTATAAAAAATTCATGTGTCAATACAATAATGGTTTTGATTATTTGTTTTATGAATTTACAAATACATGTAGAATGCTGGAAAAGAAGTTTTATATATCAGGTAGGTACTTATGATAAGTACTTATGGTAATTTGTTTGTTGTTGCAATAATAAAAATATCACTTTATGTGACTTTAAGTGATTTTGCTGTTAGAGCAATACAGATTAACTTTTTATAAAGGATTAATGGAAAAAAACTGTAAATCAAGCATTTGTGAAGTTAACACTCAGACTCAGCCTGTAGGCTCATACTACAATTGTTCAATGCATGCCCCTGGGGTTAAAGTCTCCTGCCTTGGGGGTGTGGGGTGAAATGTTTTAAATTGAATGATATTTTAAGCATAATGATGTAAAGCAAAGAGCTCAGCTTTGATACCTGGTTTATAAGATCAGATTGCGGTCCTTTAAAGGAAAGGTGGTTCAATGAAGCGCCTGTTCAAAATGGTGAGTTATATGCTGCGATGACCCGGCCTTCTTGTTCAAATAAGAATTTGTATAACATAATAATTACAACTAGCTGCATATTAGGACCTTGTCACAACATGGTCATTTTTTGTTTATTTTACAGCGAATATTATCTTTCTTTATGAAGTACCTGTAAAAGGTACATTCCCAATTAAGGAAACAGACTAAAATTTCAAATTACCGTCTGAAAAATTTCCAAAAACAAGAGGGCCATGATGGCCCTGAATCGCTCACCTGACTAACCTTGCTTCATGAACTTAAATTTTATTAGACCCATATACAATCCCAAGCCAAATTTCATTAATTAATACATTCTGACAAAATTTCATTAAGACGTGATGAAAACTGTGACCTCTTTCATCTCCACAAGGTTTAACTAGAATTTGCCCGGTGACCTAATTTTTGACCCCAGATGACCCATATACGATCCAAAATCAGATATTATCAAGATAAACATTCTGACCATATTTCATTAAGATCATATGAAAACTATGACCTCTTCACAAAGTTTTTCTATGATTTGACCAAGTTTTTGACCCCAGATGACCCTAATACAATCCCAACCCAGATTTCATCAAGATTAATATTCTGGCCAAATTTCATAAAGATTTAAAGAAAACTGTGACCTGTACTGTCTACAAAAGTTTGTTTTTTTAATCTGACCTAGTTTTTGACCCTAGATGACCCAAAGTCAATCCCAATCCAGATTTTAACAAGACAAACATTCTGACTATATTTCAATAAAATCTGATGAAAACTGTGACCTCTATAGTCTACACATGGTTTTTCTATTATTTGACCTAGTGCCTAGTTGCTGACCCCAGATGACCCAAATACAATCCAAACAGGGCTCCTCTTGCCCAAAAATTTCTGTGGCCAACATTTTAGCCAAATGGAATTTTGTGTAGCCAAATTTTAGAAACTGTAGCCAAAGTTTTAGCAAAGCATTTGCAGGGGTCAAAGTTGGATATTTTGAAAATCCTGAACTTAAAGCTGGGGGCCAGGGGGCCGCAGGGCCCTCTGTGGGTCCAGGGGACAAGGGGGCCAGAGGCCCCCAGAAGCTCCTGGATTCGACACATTTAAAGGGTGCCTGTACCTGTTCTGGTGATTCTATTTTCTTAAAAAAACAACATAGTATTACACATATATTTAAAAATCTTCATGTATTTGATAACGAACACAAAGTTAGTCAAAAGGCAATTCATTCACATGCACCCTCTGTCTGGCATGGACTCGACTGCAGGTGTTGCTTTTGAAGAACCAGATAAAACCTGTAACAGTGGTTACAAATTATATTTTTCACACATACTTTAAAAAAGTCAATAATACATGTTTAATTAATGCAGAATCAAATGTCACCATTTATATTCACAGAATCATGCTGCCAGAAGCCTCCACATACACCTAAGAAAATTGGGTATGGTGGCTTCTGCTAAACAGTTAAAATTGAAAATTTCAGCATGGGTTCCCCTAGTTTTTATCCCAATCGTTGTTTGAATGCTAAATAATTGTATCCTGGTGTGACCCAAATTTGACGATGTAACGGTTACATGAAGCAATATTTAGCAAATAATTTAAGAAATAATGAATGTTTATTAGCACAAAATAATAGTTTTAAACTCGGCTGTATTACTTTGAAATGATTCCAAGACAATAATCATCCATTTAATCGATAAAAATAGAACATCGTCGAATTAAGGTGTCGGCGAATTTGGATTATGGTAGGTTGCTCATATTTGTTTTACAAAAAGTAAAAAAACAAACATTTCTCGCTGCTGGGCTCATATGTTGGGGACAATAAAACATTTTATTTAACTAAAAAAGACCTGTCCCAGTCAGCAAAAATGGCGTATTTGATCGTATTTTCAATTACTGTTAAAATTCTTTTCCTGATTTATGCTTTATTCAAAGGTAAAAATGTTTTAAAAGCTCCAAATCAATGAATCATACGTTATTAATAAAAAAAAATGGGCAAATTTGCTAGATCTATCTTGCCGATTTTTGATGCAAAACAACCTAAACAGTAAACTTTAGCAACAGAAAATACGACCAAATTCGGGGTGTTAGTTTAAAAAAATAAAAACCCTACCTGGTTGGTCTTGATGATTCTTATATTCTTTATGTGATAAGGGCCCTCTGCGTGGAGACACAATGCCTTCTTCCCACATGACTGATAATTCAGGGTTTTCTTACAAACTTCTCAAACCGCTTTTCCACTAGCTTCCACTTTTCTCAACCAGTTCACTACCCGCCCGTAGACTACAGCGGGGAATGGCCACCCATTATAAACTGTACGCTGAAGTTTCTTTAGCTACCAACAGGCAAGTATCTCGTTGCCATTTTTCTCAACTTAAGTCTAAACACAGCTTCCCATTCGGCATCAAATATACGCAAAAAGTACTCAAGTTGATTTAAATCGGCAGCAATTTTTAATCTTTAATCAGATGTAATTGTATATTTAATCCTCTACGATAGTACTATATATATATATGTACGATTTGTTTTCACATCAGTAATTTGTCTCGATGACCGGTGTTAATGCCGACTGCGTATGAATTTTTCAGGTCAATAACACGGCGATGTATTGATGCACAGTCTACAGCTGAAAGCGGTTAATATCTGGGACGGCATGTCAGGAAAAAAATCAATACCGATAATTCGCATTGTTCATTAATTAAGCAACGATTAATAACACTTATCCTTTATGGATTTTCATGAAAGAAAAACCATAATAAAGAAAATTTTATTCTCTTTAATCTGATATATAAACAAGTTTGGAAAGAATTGGATGAAAAATTTGGACTTTATTGCATAAACACCATTTTCTCAATTCAAGGGGAGGTAATTCTGTACTTCATGGACCAATAATGCTCATTTTTTGTAGGGTTCGTGTCCTCATTGATATAAAGACACTGTGCAAATTTGGAAAGGATAGGACAAAAAATGTGGAAGATTTTTGAAAGTTTTCACAAAATAGGCAAAAACGAATAAACATGCAAAGTTCAACGAGCTCCTGCAGCCATGTTTTTTGACGAATCAAATTTCTTTGAACAACTTTTTCAGGGGAGCCTTCAAAGGTCATCCCTGTGAAATTTTTTGAAAATCTGATGAGTGGTTTCTGACAAGAAGATTTTTTAAGGTTTTTACCATATATGGTCATGGCGGCCATCTTGGTTATGTGATCAAATTTTTTTTAACAATTCTTTTGTCCCATGACCTAGGGATGCTCCACATGAAATTTAGTTGAAATTGGCTCAATGGTTTAGTAGAAGAAGATGTTTACAAATTGTTTACAGACAGACAGACAGACAGACAGACAGACAGACAGACAGACAGACAGACGGACGGACGGACGGACGCCGGACGGTGAGTGATCACAATAGCTCACCCCGAGCTATGGCTCAGGTGAGCTTAAAAGGAAAATTGTGTGAGTTTGCTTCAACAAAAGCATATATGCGTGTCAATAAATAAAATGAGTGCTGAAACAGAACATTTCAAGCCAAAAGACTTCTTAAGGAATATTTGATTTGGTTTGTGCAATTAAAATCAAGAAATTAAAAAGACTCATTATCAGACATTTCCAAAAGCGTCAGACCATCGGACCTGACCGACGTTTTAAAGACAGAACAAATATTCCTGGGCATTCTGGAAATTTGCCCTTGGTACCAATTTTGTCCAGTCTTTTATTTATTGATTTCTAATTGGTAAGCGGCTGGCAAAGAATGAACAGTAACTGACGAAACCTCTTAGCTACTTTCCCAAAAATTCTTAAGATTCTGCGAAATGCTGCTAATGTCCGCAATCTTGAAATTTTAAGTGATCAATTTATACCAATGTTAAGCACTGCAGAGCATATTGTAAAGCAATATGTTAACCGAATTATATATTGATTGCATATTTGCTATGTTACTGGTTACTCGTTTACATTTTCTACATTTAAATGATATCTATAAAGCACATTTTATTATATGTACAAAACATGTACATGTTTTCGGACTGTCGTATTCAGATACAGTATGATTCATCAATTTTAATTTATTTTCGACATTTTTTATAACATTTTTATAGAATGACGATACACATGTGGTGATGCGGATGGTATGGTTTATAATATTTCCCATTGTAGTCACCAGAAATTGCAACTAAAAATACTACAAAAAAGGTACAATAAGCTAGGTCACGGGGCCCGGGTGTCCCCCATAGGGACTCGGCCCTTAATCCCTGTTGGGGTCCTGCGGTCCCAGACCCCTAGCTTAATTTTCCGGATTTCAAATTTGGGTCATTGACACCCCAGGAATTAAGAAAACAAATATGAAACCATACAACTTATCGACTTAGGAAAACAACCAACACTTAGTATTAATGGAGCATCTGAGTTGTTGCCGAACGACATAACACTTAACTTCGCAAATATATAAATACGATATGTATGTACATTGATGTTTCTGTCCTATGAATCTCAGTCCGGTCCTGCAAGTTATCTACCAGATATTAAAGACTACCGGACTGCATGTCCTGTGGACTTAAAATAATTTTGGAAATGTCTGCATTATAACCAAATCTGTGATTTCACATGGCAAATCCCAATGACAGTTTTTTACGCTCATTTTTCTCCATTGGTACGGTACCAGTACTTTTCCCTATTGGGCAACACAAATCACTGTATTACTTAACTGTGACAAGCTATTGTTGCTATTGGAAATGATTTTATACAAAAGCATGTTTATTTATTATACAGTTTTGGAAGAAATTTGGTTTAAGGCTCTTTCAGGGATTGCAATAAATCTTATATGGATGCAGAAAATCACATAAAAAAATCATTTTTTTCATCGCTTTATTTAACCTCATATTAAGTGAAAGAAACTGTAACAAATTGTTTGCTCTGAAACATCAAGGCCAAGAGTTTTGGTATTTGTTATGTAAAGTTGTATAGAGATCCTCTGACAAGTTTTTTTTAACCATCTCCCACTTAGACTTAAATTGAAAATGGCTATGTGCATTAACAGCATAAAACCTGACCAGAGTAACTCGCAGTCTGTTTAGGTGTTATGCTATTTCCTGCTCATCAGTATCTAAGGGTTGAAAATAAAACCTTTAAAACTTGCATGTAGTAAGAAAAGTCTTTAGTAAAATTCAACCTTCTATACAAGTGTGTCAAAATATGTATCTATGTGGTAAAAAGGTTAATATAATGCCCATGGGGTAAAATACTTGGTCTCATCCTGGGGGTAACTTGTATTCCTCTGAAACCACCAGGCATAGAGGTTTGCTATTTGTTACTTAACAGTCAATGCTGCCCATTATCAAAATCTTTTAAGCTCATTTTTTGTAGTTGATTTTTTTTACAAACTATTGTCAACAACAGAGCCTCTGTGTCGGCGTCCGGTTAGGTTTTGTGTTTAGGTCCACTTTTCTCATAAATTATCAAAGCTAATTGCATTCAAACATGGCACACTATAACTTTCATGAAGGGACTGGGCAGGCAAAGTTAGATAACTTTGGCTGGCATTTTGACATAATTATTAACCCTTTTTATACTTAGAAAATTAAAAATTTGATTAAGTTTTGTGTTTAGGTCCACTTTATTCCTAAAGTATGAAAGCTATTGCTTTCATTCTTGCAACACTTACTAACTATTATAAGGGGACTGAGCAGGCAAAGTAATGTAACTCTCATGTGCATTTTGACAGAATTATGGCCCTTTGCTTACTTTGAATATATTTTTTTAATCCACTTTACTTCTAAAGTATCAAGGCTATTGCTTTCAAACTTCAAATACTTTCTAACTATTATGAGGGTACTGTACCTGGCTAGTTGAATTTGACCTTTACCTTTGAATGACATTGACTCTCAAGGTCAAATTATTAACTGTTGCTTTGATTCCCATAACTTCTTTATTTATGATCAGATTTGGTTCATACTTTGACATAACAACACTTACATACCACAATGGACTCCACCCAAACCATCCCCCACGCTCGGTTTTAAAACAATAAAATAATATATAAATAATCATAAATACCTACATGCAATAGTGGAAAATCATTGAAGCGAAGTCAGTTATGCAATTTATATCTATATTTAGCTTTCGCTTAATATTATTAGCAATTTATGGAAGATAAATACATAGATTTAGCAAAAACGAAGCATTTTTGCAACTCAGTTTCCGTCTGTGACAGATGTATTTGCATTTGTTCTTAACTTCTCTCCGCTAATTTTGCCTGTATCCACAATTTTGTTAGTTTAGGTTTGAATTAACATGTCGAATCATGAATATTAATTAGGTTGTTTTTGTACTTAACTGTACTCGACCCCAAAATAAAAGCGGAAAGTGACATCCCTGATAAGCCTGTGCAGACTGCACAGGCTTATCTGGAATGACACTTTAGACACATGCATCAAGCCCAGTGTTCTCAGAATGTGGCTCAATTTATCACAGATATCCTGGCTGCATGATTATTATTATTAAAAATATTATTTTAAACTTGCTGCCGATATTTTTTTATTATTATAATGTGTGTGTCGATCAATTAATCAATACTATTTTTTAAGAGCTCACTTCTGAATGAGAACCAACTGAACACAAACCAATTATTTCGAGACATTTTGTTATTTGATATGTTATGTCTATTAGTTAAAACAAAACAACAATGCTCGTAGAAGTATTGAGTAATTGGCTCATAATACATTCAGTTTTTACACTTAATCCACCGGGATTCATTTCAAGTTTGTGTGCGTGAAAAAGCCAGTATTGATCTCAAGAAAGCATTAAATAAGAGATACGAAAGGATTGACAAATGAGTTTGAATAAAAATGTTGAAATATTTATTTATTGGCTATCATATCTGATCGTGTGAAAGAATCTTTTGAGAGAGTATTGTGTTGTGGCAAAAGATTTATTATCAGAATGGGGGATAATAATAAATTCTACCATTCGACTAGGTTCCGTCGCATTTATACGCCAACTTGTGACATAGTTGTGGAAGGAATTAATATGCGGAGGTATTTTCTGGAAAGAGGTGTCACTGCCATAGTTAATGACTTCGGTAAATAGTGACATTTTGAATCAATTTTTTCTTAACTTGTGTGAAATCGATCTTGTCAAATTAAATGTAAATATGTTTCCTTGATTGAGTTGATCTGCTGTAAAATGCTATAACAATTATTTTAAGTCATTTATATTAGCTCTGAAATTTAAACCTGGAGGCACTGTGTATTATTTACTGTTATTTATTTTTACTTATTATCATATAAAACAGCTGTCAAGGTACCAAAATAAATCTATTATGTTTAACTCTTTCAGTGCTGGAACCGAATTTTGAAGGCCTTGCAAACAGTTTGGATCCAGATGAGATGCCACAGAACTTGGTGTCTTATCAGGATCCAAACTGTTTGCTATTCTGATAGTATTCTGTTTTTGTTTTTTTTGAAGAAAATGCTTATTTTAGAAATTCAGCAGACAACATTTTAGCAGACAACAAATTTCCCGGCATACAAAGGGTTAAAATGCCTAATACTTTGCACACCATAAGTTTAAACATGCAAAGGACTACAATAGTATTAATGCTTTTTAGCCAGAGTTGAAGCACTATTAATTGATGCTCAGTGCCAATTTAGGCCTATTGAACAAACCTTAGCCAAAGAATTTATAAATGTGAACTAAGTATTCAGGTGCAGCCTGCAGTAAACAAATGTCTTGTGTTATTGTAAACAAAATGTATGTCTATAAAGCTTTTCTTTAGCGGCTTTTTTCCTCATTACAACATTTATTAATAAAATTATTGTTAGAGTTTATAATTGTTTGAAAATAGATATTACCCGTGTATGTCTATGAAAACAATTAATTTTTAACAGCTTAGTAATAATGAAAGCTAAATAAGAATCATGTCGCTGACATTGATTGAAAACGACATAAGTTTGCTAACATTTTTTCGTTTGGTGAACAAAAATATAAAATGGAATGAATGGTGCACATTTATGCAATCATGACTAATAGCATGTACTGAAATTCATGAACAACTGGTCAGTTTTTGTTTGCTGCTCAAAAATGGGTGAGCTTTTTTCTTGAATAGTAAAACCATGATTGGTCTTAAATTGATGCCCTCTGCAACCCCTCACCCTGAAACAAAATAAAAATTGATGGGTATGTTGTAGATGTCTTATGGTAAGATAATTTGAGCCGCGTTCTAAGAAAACTGGGCATAATGCATGTGTGTAAAGTGTCGTCCCAGAATAGCCTGTGCATGTCTGCACAGGCTAATCAGGGACGACACTTTCCGCTTTTATGACATTTTTCGTTTGAATGAAGTTTCTTCTTAGCAAAAATCCATTTTAGGCGGAAAGTGTCATCCCTGATTAGCCTGTGCAGACTGCACAGGCTTATCTGGGACAACACTTTACGCACATGCATTATGCCCAGTTTTCTCAGAACACGACTTAATTTGTTAGCAGCACAATTTTCAAAAAGACAATTTTGTGTACACATAGCAAATAGTTCAGTTCAAGGCCTGATGAGTACGAGTATGTGCACAGTCGACAGAGGTAAAGCAGTGAACCTCTTATTGAGGTTATTCTTCAATTTACTTTTATTTAACCCTTTGCATGCTGGGAAATTTGTCTTCTGCTAAAATGTCGTCTGCTGAATTTCTAAAATTAGCATTTTCTTCATTTTTTTAAAAGAATACTATCAGAATAGCAAACAGTTTGGATCCTGATGAGACGCCACGTTCTGTGGCGTCTCATCTGGATCCAAACTGTTTGCAAAGGCCTTCAAAATTTGGTTCCAGCACTGAAAGGGTAAAATCGACTGAACACTGTTTAAATACACTGTATTGTCTTGTGTGATTTTTAACAATACAACCTTCAGATCAAGTTATGATATAATTCCTTGATAAGCAAAAGCACCATTGTTTCAATGGTTCATAAAACATTTAAATTGCATAACCTTTGGAGTTAATATTTGTATTTATTTGAAGCAGGATAGTACTCACATTTACAGCATACCAGTTGAAACAAAAAAATATCTGATAAAGGTCTTGTTATACATAAGTTGGAGTTAAAGTGTTGGTATTATGCAAAGCAAAAAATTGTAATGCTCAGTTTAACTGACCTAGATTAATAAAAAAAACTTATTGGTAAATGTAGAGGTATTCAGATTTCCTTATCGTTAGTATCAATACACATTATAAATTATTTTCTTATCTGGCCATAGTGTAGCAGAAGAGTGTTTGTAAACCCTTCTATAAACAGTTTTTGCTGCAATATGTATGTCACTGCATTGTATTCCACGGCTTTTAAGTGGCAAAGATTTTGTATCATATGCAATTATCAATATTTTACAGCATTAGGGTTTGTTGATCGGAGGGCGGGCAACATACAAGAGTCGCAACAAAAAATTGCAACTCATAAAAATAAACAGTGTTTATGTTACCTTTTATGGCATACAAATAGAAATCAAATTACATTTTATAAAATGAACAGGTTATTATTTTACTTTTTCGCAGAAAGCTGAATATAGCTGCCTTAATATTGATTGTTTTTGCCTGTATTGTAAAACGTAATTTTCATTTTTTGCTGAACATTTTAGTTCCCATAAAAATTGAAAACTGTAGTTTTTATTTCTGTTGCAAAGTGTATTTCTAATTACCTTTGCAAAATATAGTTCATGTTTCACGGTTGCAATTTGTAGTTATCATTTTAGTTGAAAAAATGTATTTTTCATGTCTGTTTCAAATGTAGTTTTCAAATTTGTTTAAAACTGTAGTTGCATTCCAATTACAAAACTTAGTTGTCTTTTCCCTTGCAAAATGTAGTTCTTATTTCTATCCTGAAATGTATATCCCATTTTTCCGTTACAAAATACTATAATTTATGTAAGAGGTCAATTTTGTTGCAATGATTATAATTTACCTCATCAACATCTGACAGGCCACACTCTTTTCTCCTCTCCATAGAAATCATAAAAGAAATGCCAAACCATGAAAGTGTTCATCAGCCTGCTATTTGTATGTAAATTGATAATCACCTTAGAATTAGACATTCTTTATTCTAATTTCAGGGTTAGATGCTGAGAACCCTTCTGACCCTTCCGAGGAAGCCAGTGGAACTGAGCCTGCAAAGCGTGGCCGCAGAAAGAAGTCTCCGGGAGGAACGAAAGGTCCAAAACTGCCGTCCTGCAGCCTGCCGACCAATATGACACCTACCTTCTATGTAGGGGGAGGCAATGGAACATCCTTGTAAGATTTGTTTGTTGATTAAGATTATGCCTCTGGGTTCAAAACTAGCCATGCCCCATTACACAGGTGAGTGATCTAAGGCCAGGTTTGCCCTCTTGTCTTCCATTTTTCGGGGAATAATTACCAATACTTTGCTAAATGAGAAATGTTGTATTCTGAAAACTGTTGAATTGAATAAGTAATTAGTAGGGATGGCATCGAATACCAATATCGGTATTCGAATGTTCGCAAATTCATTCAATCGAATATTCGAATATTCGCATAAAACCGCTGGATTGATTTCACCTTGTTATGTGTTAATTTCCATTGGTTTGTAAGTTATATCCATTTGCTAAATACGAGGCTGTTTATTAACGTCGCTATCAAATAATTGTATCGCTGTCGACTTATACTATGACTGATACTGTGATGGGGCACAAATAGAATGAAAAACATTGTGTCATAGAATTTTATTTTTTAATGATTCCACAGATTTGTAGCAGACCGCGCATATGTGAAACTAAGTTTACACATATTACACGTTGCGGTCTTCTTATCCACAGACCGTGTAAAGTATTCCATACTGCAGAAAGGGCTGGTGGCATTTTCAGATTTGAATTACGATTCTTCATTCTTCTTCATTATTTTTTATCGAGTGCACCGGGATTGTCTCCCATATGGCCATCGCCCCCAGAAAGACGTGTTAGTTGGTTACCGGGGATAGTGCAAGATACATGAGACACCCCGTTCCAGAGGTGACCCTGGGTCTTTTAGTGCCCGGTGTATAGCACCTAGTACACTGCACCTCGGTTTAACCTCTCATGCGAAAAACAAGTTAGTAGGTTAGGTGCAGCGGGGGATCGAACCAGCAATCTCTAGATTGTGAAGCCAGTGTGTTACCACTAGACCACGGATCCGCTACAATTATGATTCCTTGATGATTGTTTAATTTATATCATCTGTTACTTTTGTGTAATTCACATATTTAAATGTCTGTTCAAACTGTGATCACAAAAACTAAATTATTATTCGCCAGTAAATTGAAGCCCTTAATTGGTACCTAATTGATAAACAACAGTTTTGTCCCTTTCTTATAGTGAGTATATTGCATTGCGCGATTTGAGTAATTCACACATTTTAATGGCTGTACATACTGTTATCACAAAACTTAATTATTATTCGCCAGTCAATTTAAACCGTTAATTGGCACCCCATTGGCAAACAACAGTCGGGGCCTTTCTTAGAGCGTGTATATATCATTGCGCAATCAACACTGATATGGGCCGCGTTATCAGTTTGACACGAAGAACGTCACGTCAAACATGTTAGTCACGGGTGATTTAATAGGTTGCTTTTTAGTAAGCGGTTCGCAGGTCATTAAATATTGGTGAAATTCTGTTTGGAAAAAAATGCGATTTTGCGAATATCATTTTTATTATTCGAATGCTGACCATTCAATCGAATATTCGAATAATTTTGCCATCCCTAGTAATTAGATCTAGCATATATTACAATAAATTAAATATGAACAAGACATCAATTCGCTAACAACTACACATTTGGTAACAATGAAATCATGTTGCTTTAGAACAAAGCAGAAAAGGCAAGAAAAACTTAAACTTGCCCCACTCAGAAGAAATGTGAAAATAGCTATGCAACCAGCATAAAAACCAGACCAGCCTGCAAGTACCTCCCACGCTGTTTAAGGTTTGATGCTGTTTGCTGGTCATCAGTATCTTAGGGTCGGCTTTAATTGAGCCATGTAAACTTTAATGTATTTACAAAGGTCTTTAATATGATTTTCGAAGGGACTACAAACCCATCAAAATAGGTATCTGCATACATGCCATACGTCCCGGATTGTCCGGGACAGTCCCGGAAATGAAGAACTTGTCCCGCTGTCCCGGAAATCTGTCAAATGTCCCGGAATTTACAAAATCCATATATACATGTACCTTATCTTAGGCTTAACTGCACCTCGAATCTGTGTTTATCTGCAGCGTCTCCATGACAATGCCTACCCGAATAGGCAGACTACGCTACGTGTCAAAATCGATCAATTAACAGGGGTCCTGTTATCATATCAATTGTCTCACGTTCGCGGTCAAACCGAAAAGGCGGCATTGTTTAATGTGGTTGTTAATTGACTTTAATCTACTACGTCATTATTTCCCGCTGCGTAAGGGCAAAGGATAGTTGTTCACACATCTGAAGTCCAACATCGCTGATTAAAAAATTAAAAGCAGTTTATGTTCGCACGTTTAACCGACAAAGAAGTTGAGTAAAAAAGTAAGCATATATAAACGTCATCCTGTCCGGATTTTAAGTTGACGATCTACCGGTACTGTTTTGTTGTATTCGTTTTAATGTGATTGGTTGTATGTATTGTGAATTGATTTTAGTTGACGATCTAACGGTACTGTATTGTTGTGTTTTTTATTATATAAATGTTATAAATGAATAAAGGCGTATCAACAGCTACGCGTTACACACCGGTCTTAATAACAATAACGCAGTGACGTCACCATCTATGTTTAGAACGCTTACACTGAAAACACGTGGCTTGTATCTAGTAACGGAAGTAGTAATGTTTAATTTGACGTTAATAGATCAAGTGTATTTCGGATAGGCTTTCGAACTTTTGCAATTAACGATGCGAAACAAAAAAAAAACGTACCAAATAATGCATATGTCTATAAATATCGCTACTTTTTATACATGTCCCGGAAAATCGGCAAAAGTCCCGGACAATTTAACTCAATGTCCTGGAATTGGTCTGAAAAATTATGGCATGTATGGTATCTGAGTGGGAGAAGTATATGTATTGAGCTAGCTGGTCAGTCACACCTGGCATTGTTTTGTATTGAGCTAGCTGGTCAGTCACACCTGGCATTGTTTTGTATTGAGCTAGCTGGTCAGTCACACCTGGCATTGTTTTGTATTGAGCTAGCTGGTCAGTCACACCTGGCATTGTTTTGGGCACTTGGCAGAATAGAGGAAGCACTAAAATGACTTGTATGTTGTTACATGATTTTGCATACTCTCCTGCTTTGGATTCAGAGTCGAGGGCCCCCTTGTCAATATAGGATGGAAGCGAACAACAGACAAATTTGACGAGCGTTTCCGTCTGAAGTGGGTAGAGAGCAAGTGTAAAATCAACTATGGATCTTTCAAAGAAGGTAGCACAATTTTATAATCAATTGTTTATACTAATTTTTCAGTCTTTTGCATGAATTTGGAATGTTTCAGGTGAATAATAGTAATTATCTTTCCTAACACTTATACAAAAAACAAATACATTACTACAATTTTTGCTCTTTTTTAATGGAGTTTCCCCCTTTGTTTTAAATTGCATGTAAAAACACACTTCTTCCTAGATTTCTGTGTGTTTATTTTGTAAAAATTTAGACAGAATAATTATTTGCATTTGCTACAGCACAAATTGTCAAGGTTTTGTGATTGTGTTTTACAAGTTATTGCCCTTTGTAGTCAGTAATTATTTTCAAGGTTAAACGATTGCATGATTTTTTAGAAGTTATTGTCTTGTGTTTAAAATAACAGAAAGCCAGGGGCCTCAGAATTGTAGTTTTACTTTTTCCCTACATTCAGTCTCACATTCTAATGGTACTCTTTCATCCACAACGCAACCCTGTGACAGGGGATACACAGCTTTTTGTAATTTTTAGCTCACCTGAGCACAATGTGCTTGCTGTGAGCTTTTTGGTTGACTTTCATTTGTTGTGTGTTGTGCATGATGCGAGGTTTACATTTTCCTTGTTAACCCTTTGCATGCTGGGAAATTTGTCTTCTGCTAAAATGTCGTCTGCTGAATTTCTAAAATCAGCATTTTCTTAGATTTTTTTCAAAGAATACTATCAGAATAGCAAACAGTTTGGATCCAGATGAGACGCCACGTTCTGTGGCGTCTCATCTGGATCCAAACTGTTTGCAAAGGCCTTCAAAATCCGGTTCCAGCGCTCAAAGGGTTAACAATCTAGAGGCCAGATTAATTGTCCAATCTTCATGCAGCTTAGTCAGAAGATTTGTGCCAATAATATCTTGGAGGAATTTGAAAATGGTTCGGGTTGGTTAAAAAACTTGGCCACTAGGTGTTGGGGCATTTTTCCTTATATGGCTTTAATGAAACTTTGTTATCACTCTTAGGCGGCCACATTAATTGTCAGATCTTCATGAAACTTGGTCAGAAGATTTGTCCAAATGATATCTTGTATGAGTTGTAAAATGGTTTGGGGTGGTTGAAAAACATTGCCGCCAGGGGGCAGGGGAGATCATCAACACCTTATGGTTGGAAATGAAGCCTTTAAATCATAGATTTTGTATGAAAGATGTTAAATTTTATTCTACTTTTAAAGGGACTATTGATGCTTTAATATGTCTAATTAAGGGGTAAAGTGTGAGCATATTTGGACGGTTTTTGTGACTGTTTCAGGTGAACAAATGGTGAACCACCTGCCCAACTCCCACTTGCTGACCAACAAGCTTGGCCTGCTCAACAGCCTCAAGGAGTATGAGCGGGTGACACTGAGCACCAAAGGGAGGCTACCTCGACTACGAATGTCCGACTTCCATCCAGAGACCTACAAACTGGACGAGAAGTCTGACCGGGATTTGTTCCTGGAGATATACAAAGGTGAAGATATGAGTTCAATTTTAATTTTAGCAAAGATTTCGCAAGGAAACCACGACTATTACCTCTTTTAGTCAGACCTTTCATGGATTTGATCTCCAAGGGTTCTCATTGGTTTTAAAGGTTTTGAAAGGAAGACAAAGTAATATAGTTGATTTTGTTCCCATCAGCAAGATCTAGATCTTTAAGCTTCCAGATCAGAACAAGGATAAGGGAGACATTATGCTCTGCTCAAGGGAGACAATCTAATATAGTAAATGTGTTAGCAGACAAACAGATCTAGATCTTCAAGCAAGAAGGTATGAACTAGGGCAAGGGAATCTACCTGATCTTAGTGAGGGGAGGTTATTTCATTTGGTACATTTTAAAGGAAGACAATCTTATGCATTCATTTTGTTTTCAGACAACGAGATTTGGATTTGTAAGCCGGTGGGTATGAACCAGGGCAAGGGAATCTTCCTGTTACGCTCAAGAGAGGCCATTATGCAGATTTTAGAGGAGCGGGAACAGAGGAAGCAAGAAGCCCAGAAACCTGGGCGTCCGCTCATGAACCGCATTGTGCAGAGGTACTCTATTACCAGATTGACACATTGTGCACTGCTCTGAGAATATAGTTCTGCATGAATGTGTAACGTAGTTCTACACCTTAACTTTATATGTACGATTAAGCATAAGTCAATTCACAATGTTGATTATCCCCACGCTTTTTGAAAAAAAGGTGGGGATATTGTGGTGATCTCCGCCGTCCGTCCGTCCGTCTGTCCGTCCGTCTGTCCGTCCGTCTGTCCGTCCGTCCTGGCCACTATCTCCTCCTACACTAAAAGCACTAGAACCTTGAAATTTACACACATGGTAGCTATGAGCATATGTGCGACGGTGCACTATTTGGAATTTTGATCTGACCCCTGGGTCAAAAGTTATAGGGGTTGGGGTGGGGCCGCGTCAGAAATTATCACTCATTTTTTTAGGTTATTTTACATTTACTTCTTTATTTCTACACCGATTCACTTCAAATTGATACTGGACCTCACCTATGACAATACGGTCAATCTCAACCATGCATGGCCCCATTCCCAACCCTGGGGCGCCCCGCCCACATAGGCCACACCCACCAAAAATTTCCATTTACTATAATTTTTTCATTTCTACACGGATTCACTTCAAATTGATACTGAACTTTTGTTATGACATTAGGGTCAATCTCAACTATGCATGGCCCCAATCCCAACCCTGGGGCGCCCGCCCACATAGGCCACACCCACCAAAAAAATCCATTTACTATAAAAAAAAATTAGGTTATTTTACATTAACTTCTTCATTTCTACACTGATTCACTTCAAATTGATACTGAACCTCTCTTATGACAAAACGGTCAAACTCAACTATGCATGGCCCCGTTGCCAACCCTGGGGCGCCACGCCCACATAGACCACACCCGCCCAAAATTGCCTTTTACTATAATTTCTTCATTAATACACTGATTCACTTCAAATTGATACTGAACCTCTCTTATGACAATACGGTCAATCTCAACTATGCATGGCCCCATTACCAACCCTGGGGCACCCCGCCCACATAGGCCACACCCTCCCAAAATTGCCTTTTACTATAACTTCTTTATTTTTACACCCATTCACTTCTAATTGATACTGAACTTCTCTTATGACAATACAGTCAATCTCAACTATGCATGGCCCCATGATCAACCCTGGGGCGCCCTTGGGTCAAACATGCGGCGTGGGGATACGCGTCGGCCTCTGCCGCGCCATTTCTAGTTTTATTTAATATAATTTCTACCAATTAACAATCCAAAGTTATAATAATTAATAATTTAAAAGACTTGTAATGGTTCTAAAGGTTCTACAAAACAATCAAAATACTATGAAAATTTCTGAAAAACATGTAATTGTAATGATCTATTGATGTCCATGTTCCCAGGTACATAATGAAACCCTTGCTACTGGAAGGCCACAAGTTTGACGTCCGCTCATACATGCTAATTGCGTCCACCTGCCCCTTCCTGATACTCTACCACAAGGGCTACATACGCAGGACATGCACCAAATATGACCCCAATGATCTCAATCTGGGATCGCATCTCACAAATCAGGTAAACACAAAGAAATGGTTATGATAAACATAGATGTAGATACCATCTTATATATTATCTGCTTCTTATGTTTTAGATTGCATTGCCATCCTGTTTGTTAAAAATAAATTTACTTGTAAATTCTAAACTTACTTGTAAATAGTAAGGTTTAGTTTTAGTTAGTTTTATTATCCCGTCTGTAGATCTGCCGTGGAATCATATGGAATTCTATGGAAATGGTAAGATGGAATTCCGAGGAGTATTGGCACTAACTTTCCATCCGATTCCATGCAATCAATGGAAAAGTGAAAAAAAAAACAGAAGGGGGACTTGATATGGGATGGAATTCCATAGAATTCCGTGGAATTCCATATAATGCCGTGGAATTCCATAGAATGCAGTGGAATTCCATAGAATGCCGTGGAATTCCATAGAATGCCGTGGAATTCCATGGAACGCCGTGGAATTCCATGGAACGCCGTGGAATTCCATGGAACGCCGTGGAATTCCATGGAACGCCGTGGAATTCCATAGAATGCCGTGGAATTCCATAGAATGCCGTGGAATTCCATGAAAAGCTATGGAATTTAATAAAAAGCTGGAATAAAATAGAAATGAAAACAGATTATAGATCAAAGGCATTTTATTGATTTTGAAAAACAAATGTGAATGTAACTAAAGGTTTCATCATAGAAGTTAAGCAAGAACAAGATCTGGCATCAATCATCAACCACACACATGCAGTCACAGTACATATTCAAAAATGAGTGGTTTTACATTTTCATAAAGTACCAACTCTCTTAACCACAGGCATGCATGCACACATTCAAAAACACATCCATAAACATGCACGCATATACAGGTGAGAACAGAAAAACTTATAAAAGACACAATATAAAACATAGAAGTAGAATTTTACATTTCTCTTATGACAAGTATACTTCCTTTCTCACATATGTTCATAAACACACACAATTACATGCACACACACATCAAACACAATTGTTCTAGAGTTTTTTCTCATAAATTTTAACGTTCAACAACTGTTCCTTATTAATTCTAGAACACTTTCAGTACGATAACAGAAGTTCAGTTCTAGTTGATGTGTTCCAGTACAATTCTAGAAAAGTTCCGAAGGTTAACTTCAAATATTTAAGTCTGAAACCAACTTTCTAGAAAACAAATTCCCATGCAGACAGCCAGTATTCAAGTACTGAGCATAGTTAATAATAATACATAACAAATTAACAACTGTTGTTTTAATTTTGTTATTTATATTACTATGCTCAGTACTGTTGAACACGGACTTAATTCAATTATCCAAGTTTCAAATTCCTAAATTAAAAAAAACAACAAATAAATTAAGACAAAAAACAAACACAAAATACAATTCACAAAATAAATAACTGGTCTTTTTTTTACAAGAAGTAACCAAAATAAAACATGTCACCAGCCACAGACTGCCAGGCTTAACACAGAGGCTAAAAATGTTTGTCCAAGTCTTCCACTGCCATTTTCCTTTTCTTCTGAGAATATTGAACACCAGTCATTGCCTCCGGGTCCTTTTTGGTATGAGGTACATTGTATACTGCTCACATGTGCTCTACAGAATAAAAAATCATAAAAATGTCTAAAGCAAAGAGTTATTTACATTCAAACTATAACAAGAGATTGCAAAGCAATATGGTCCCCTACCTGTTAAACTTCACTATTTTAAGTTTGTTAAATATATTTGTTGCCATAGCAACCAGAATTCTTGCATTATAAACAACATGAAATGACGTGCAAAATGTCCTTATTGTCATCTGTTCATGTTTCAAGTTTCATGAAAAAATACTTAGAACTTTTAAAGTTATCCCAGGATCCAGAAAAGTGTAAATGACTTAGACTAATATATTGAATTCCAAAAAGACAAAATACTTTCAGGTGGTTAACATTAAATAACTTATCTAGCCCAGGGCATGACAATATTTACCATGAATTTGTAGCCCTGTAAGTCCTCTAGGTAAATGCGCTTAAAGAGCCGCTTTGCTGTTGGATTATTTCCCTGCCAAACTCTGCAGTATCTTCCATCAACTGGTCAATGGTAATTAAAGCACATAATGAAAATGTATAGGGAACGTAATTCATGAATTCTTTTAAATATTAAGTTGTTAAATGGTCTTTAGAAAGAGAACTAAAAACGAAGTGAATACATCGCAAAGCACTAAGCATAACTTAATTTGTTGGTATGATTAGTACAAATTTATTATTGCTATAATTAGAATGATGTGTAATTCTATTGGTATGAAAATGCACACTCAGATACCTAAAAACCAATTCCATTGGTTTAATTTTTTATTTACAAGCAAATACGTTGAATTGATATCCCCCGCCAACATGCTTCTGGACACATAAGTATTATATTTGACACTCAAACAAGCATTTTTTAAAGATACAAAGGGCCATAACACCGTTTTTAACAGATGGTGTACAATTCCATTTGGCGTGCATCATCCTCTTATCCATATATATACTCGAACCAGGTTTCAATGAAATCCGCCAAAGCACTTCCATGATATGGCCTTGGACACACAAAAAGCATTTTTTCAAGATACAAAGGGCCATAACTCTGTTATTAACTTATGGTGTACAATGCCATTTGGCATGCATCATCCTCTTATCCATATACATACTCATACCAAGTTTCAGTGAAATCTGCCAAAGCACTTCCAAGATATGACTACGGACGGATGGAAAGACGGACAGACGGAAGGATGGAAGGACGAACAGACAGCGCCAAAATAATATCCCTCCGCCTATGGCGGGGGATAATAATAAACATTAACACCATTAATGAGCATTGAGTGCTCAACATGCACAGTAAAAAACTTCCTTAGCCTGCAGTTCCATAACCTTGCATGAGAAAATTCCGATACTACATTCAATGTTATTAATTTCTCCACATAGGTCTTATTACTTCCTTTTTCAACCTGCAAACTCCACTAGTGAAAATTTGGGTGACAGCTGCTTTTAAACTAATATTTGCCATACTAAAACCTCAAATATCACATAAAAAGGTCTACAATAATGTCATAAGAAGATTAAATTTAAAGGAATATTTAGAAATAATAAAAATCACAAACCTTCAGTTGTTGTTCTATTCCTAGACAGACTGCTCAAACACTGTATGCATCACTCTTTAGCAATATTTCATGTCACTTTCCAAATGATATAAATACATAAGTATTTTAAGAAAGTGTTTTTAATGGAAAAACTAATGAACTCTTCTGTTTGTTAAATGTCTTTAACTTTATTTTAACAAGTTAAACCAGTATATTGTCCACCATGTTTCATGTTTCAATCTAACAGGTAAACTTTCTGTATTTGAATTCAGCCAATTAGAAAAGGCTGTTATATCTTATAGCCAATAGATTTGCAGCAAACATACCCAACATTTGATGTACAACACATGCTTGGCTTATCAGATAGATTGTTATTTGACAACCTGGACTGGCTGAGTTTGATATTGAGAAAAAACAGTGTGTATACCACTTGGACAGGGTTAAGGAATTTAAACTTGTAGAAATTGCTTTGAAAGTAACAACTACTCCTACTTCTGCAGAACTACTACTTTAATTACTACAGCATCAACAACAACACCAACAACAACAACAGCAACAACAACAGCAGCAACAGCAGCAACAACAACAGCAGCAACAACAACAGCAGCAACAGCAGCAGCAACAACTGCTACTACAGCAACAACTGCTACTACTGCTACTTCTATTGCTACTACTATTGCTACAGAAACTGTTAATGCTACTACTTCTACTACTACTACTACCACCACAACCTCTACTGATATAAAAAACACTACTGCTACTACATTTATTACTACAACAACAACACCTACTACAACAACAACAACTACTACTACTAATACAGCTACTACATCTACAACTACTACTACTACTGCTGCTGCTGCTGTTGCTACTATGAAGTCTATTTGGCTATTTGTAAGTGTAAGGTGTTCTATATGTGTTCTTATTCCCCATAAGAAATTTTGTAGAACTTACTGGTTCTTAAAGCGTTCTAGATGTGTTCTAGAACTACATTTTAAAACATTTTTAGAAATGTTTGACCATATTTTGTCCTTGAAATGTTCTAAAAAGGTTCTTGAAATTATTGGAACAGTTTCAGTCCTAAGCCATTTTCCACGAATATTCTGGATTTATTCTAAAAAAACTGTTTTGGAACAATTCCAGAACATACGTTTTAGAACACAAATATGGAACAGTTCCAGAACTGTTCCAATTTCTAGAACAAATCTATAATTATCTTTATTGCATTTTCTTTTAAATACAAAATACATGATGCAAATACATTCATACATGTATTAAACTACAAATACATTTCAGACAACCAGCGAAAATGTTCTAAGTTATTTTCCATTGATTTCCATCCAAGAAAATGTATAAGTTATTTTCCATAACGATTTCCGTTGAAAAAAATGGCTAAGTCCAACTTTCCATGGTGTTTTCCATACATTCCGTGGAAATGCATGGAATTTTAGTCAAGATTCCGTGGAATTCCATAACAGCTTCAGATGGAAAATTGGCAAGTGGATGGAATTCCATCAAATTCCATGGATTTCCATCGATTTCCGTAGAATTCCATAATATTTTCTATGGAATTCCATAGAAAAGTGCTGATGACTATGGCAGATCTACAGACGGGATGCTCTCCCAAAATTTATTTTGGGGGCAGCATATAGTCGCCACTTCGTCTGTCCGTCTGTGTGTCCGTTCGTGCACAATTTTTGTCCGGGCTATTTCTCAGCAACTTATGACCAGAATTCAATGAAACTTTATGGGAAGCTTCACTACCAAGAGGAGATGTGCATATTATCAGCGGGTTCTGGTCGGATGATTTTTCACAGAGTTATGGCCCTTTGAAATTTTCTATAATTTTTTTTTGTCCCCCCCCCAACTACTGAGCCCTCAAGACGTTTCCTTTTATCTGAATATATAGTGCAATATTGTGACAAAAAAACTTTGGGGAGCATCACCTGTCTACGATGGTTTCTTGTTTTTAAATGTTGTAAGATTTAGGATGGGTTGGTGAATATTGCATCTCACAAAATAGATAAAGCATCTCACAATCCAGGTACAGAATCTCACAAACTAGGTAAAGAATCTCACAAACAAAGAAAAGCATCTTACACACTATGTAACCCATCTTAAAAACCAGTTGAATCATCTAATAAACAAGGTAAAACAACTTACAAATTATGTAAACCATCTAATAAACGAGGTAAAGCATCTCACAAACCAGGTTAAGCATCTCACAAACCAGGTCAAGCATCTCACAAACAAAGTAAAGCATCTTACACACTATGTAGTTAAATAATCTAACACACAAGGTAAACATCTTTCAAATTATGTAAACCATCTTACAAACCAGGTAAAGCAAATCCATCTCACAAATCAGGAAAAGCATCTCATAAACCTGACAATTAATTAAGTATCTCAAACCAGTTAAAGCATCTTACAAACAAAGAGAAACATCTAACAAACTATTTAAAACATCTTTAAAACCAGGTAAAGCATCTAACAAACCATCTTACAAACTATGTAAAGCATCTAACAAACCAGGTAAATCATCTGACAAACCAAGCCAAGCACCTCACAAACTAAGAAATTCTTCTCACAAACCAGGTAAAGCACCTCACAAACAAGGCAAACATCTCACACACCAGGTACAGCATCTCACAAACTAGGTAAAGCATCTCACAAACCAGGTAAAGCATCTCACAAACCTGGTAAAGCATCTAGCAATCCATCTAAAGCATTTGACAAATTTTGTAAAGGTTAAGCAACTTACAAACCTGGAAGATCTTGGGTCTGGTCCCTCAAAAGACATCAAGTACTTGTTTTTGAGAAAGGAAACTCCAGTGTGCATTTATGGCCCAAATAATGCAGTAATGTATTTAATTATGTTATAGACAATTGAATAATATGTGACAGCAACCAATTGATTATTGCATGGAAATTAGAATGAATCCTATCGTTTAATATAACCTCATTTCGCTATTGACCAATAAAAAACGTCATTAAGTTTCGGGCAAAACAAAACGTCATCTTGGCAATTTGTTTATGACCAGAAAGTAGCGCCATGAATATTCATGTTTAAGTTTGCATACGAAGTTGGTTCATTGGAAAATGAAAAACCGTTCACTTGAGCAAACTATCCAATCAGACTGCAGCATTCATATGAAAGTGACATAAGTTGTAATTATTGTGTATTAACCCTTTCAGTGCGGGAACCGAATTTTGAAGGCCTTTGCAAACAGTTTGGATCCAGACTGTTTGCTATTCGGATAGTATTCTTTGAAAAAAATCGAAGAAAATGCTAATTTTAGAAATTCAGCAGACGACATTTTAGCAGAAGACAAATTACCCAGCATGCAAAGGGTTAAGTGTAAAAAGCGTCAGTCAATCAAACAGATTATGTAAAATGTGCATGTTTACAGTTTGTACAAAAGAAGGACCCTCTGTATAAAGACATAAAGGAGGACACTGCCTGGACCATGGACAAGTTCAACGACTACGTTAACGAGAAGGTGCGACCAGACTGCAAAGTGGAAATAGAGGAGGATTGGGTGTATAACACATTTACTGTAAGTAGCTAGGGTAAAAACATTGAATTGCAATTGACATGTTTTGACTATGTGAAGGATTGCATGTATTAAACTGTTTACTGTAAGTGGCAAGGGGCATACATTGATTTGTGATTATAAGTTGCAGTGTTCTCACAAGCTTACAGAGTAGCTCCTGACCAAACTTTGAGATTGCACTGGCAGGCCAGGAGCTATGCTTGCCTCGTGTTGCATTATCCTTTTTAGCTTTTGTGATTGCCTTTTGTCCATCATCCGGCTTGCAGCGACAACATTTGTATTGTTAACACTCCAGAGGCCACATTTATTGTCCGATCTAAATGAAATTTGGTCAGAACATTTGTCTCATTGATACCTCGACTGAGTTTGAAACTGGGTAATGCTGGGTCAAAAACTAGGTCACTAGGTAGAAAAAAAAGAAAAACCTTGTTGACACTGTAGAAGTCACATTTGATGCCCAATCTTCATGTAACTTTGTCTAAATGTTTGTCTAAATGATATGTTGGTTGAGTTCAAAAATGGTTCTGGTCCCTTGAAAAAAATGGCTGCCAGGGGGCGGGGAAGTATTCCTTATATGGCTATAGAGAAACCTTGTGAACACTCTTGAAGTCACAATTTTTGTTCAATCATCATGAAACTTGGTCAAAACATTGGTTGTATTGATATCTCGGACGAGTTCGAAAATGGTCCAGATCGGTGAAAAAACATGGCCGCCAAGGGGCGGGGCAGTTTTCTCTATATGTATGTAGAGAAAACATTTGAACACTCCAGAAGTCACATTTTTTGTCCAATCTTCATGAAATGTGGTCAGAAGATTTGTTTTCTGGATATGACGGTTGAGTTCAAAAATGGTCCAGATCGGTGGAAAAACATGGCCACCAGGTGGTGGGGCAGTTTTCTTTATATGTATATGGTGAAAACATGTAAACAGTCTAGTTGTGATAAGCCATAATGTTAAAGAAAGATAACCTGTACATTCTTTCTATTAGTAAACTCATAGTTAACGCCCTTGTATAAACCTGGGACTTCTTTCATAAAATGTGGTGTACATAAAGACAGTAATTTGCATGCAATTTAATAAACCTATGTCATAAGATAACTGTACATGTACATGTAGTAATGCACTGTAGAGCCTTATCTTTGATCTTTACTGATAAGCCAAGTTAACCTACTGGTGTATTTAGCAGACTACTGTGCTATGAAACTGTTTCCATGGCAACTTTGTTATTTGGCATTTTCTAAATTAGAAAGACTCTTTTGATTTAAATAACTTTTATAAATTCTCCTTATTTTTTACATTTGAGTCACTGGAGTTTTCCACTCTCCATAAATTGTGTTCTTTAGATTAAGTTAGACTTATTTTTTAAACTAAATTTTTGAAGCAACTTCTAGACTAACAGTAATTAGTTAATTTAATTACAACCAGTAAGTGTGTTAGAAATAAGCGTTCTTTAATTAGACTCGATACATATTTCCGTATTACATAAGTGCTCACAAAGTTACATAACTCGTAACCATCCCGTGACCGGTTCACTTGCGTAAGTGAACTAGACCACAGTTGTTTATAGTAAAACATTATGAATACTTTTTTGTCACATTTTCAGTTCATTCTTAATGACACTTGCTGATCTTCACACATGGTGACAATCTTTATGAGCATAGTATTTTTTGCTCATGGTAAACTTTTGTGATCACCTTTTGCCAATTGTTTGTCTTCTGTTGTGCGTCATGAATATTTGCCTTGTTAACACTGTAGAGGCCACATTTATTGTTGGATCTTCATGAAACTTTGTCAGAAGATTTGTCCCAATAATATCTTGGAAGAGTTCAAAAATGGTTCCAGTCTGTTGAAAAAATTTCCGCCATGGGGCCATTTGTTGTTCATTCTTCATGAAACTTGGTTAGAACATGTTCTATTGATATCTTGGGCTGCAAAGAACAGGTCATTTCTTTTTATCTCAGGTGAGCGACTTTGGGCCTTTCAGGCCCTCTTGTTTGCATAAGCTGGTAATATTTGTAATAATTTTTATGTCCACGAAGGAGGTCATATAGTGATCAGACTGACCGTCTGCCTGTCCGTCTTTCCGTCACACTTTGCATTTAGGTTTTGCGTGTAGGTTTCGAATAATACTCATAACTTCTATGCCCTTCATATAGCAACTTGATATTTGGCATTCATGTGTATCTAATGGAGCTGCACATTTTGAGTGGTGAAAGGTCAAGGTCATCCTTCAAGGTCTAAGGTAAAAAAAAAATCCAAGTGAAGTAATAAGCTTCAAAGGGAGATAATTATCTGTACCTGCCAAAAGAAAACAAATATTATAAATCAAAGCGGCGCAGAAGGGGGCATTTTGTTTCTGAAAAACACATCTCTTGTTGTTTCAGAAACAAATGCAGAAGATTATGATCCACTGCTTCAACAGTGTCAAACACAAGCTGCAGTCAAAGGTCGGCTACTTTGACCTCTTTGGCCTTGACTTCATGGTCGATGCAGAGATGAAGGTATGTTGTTGGCAACTACAAGAGAAATCTGGAGGCCATATTTATAACTTAAGTCATAATGAAACTTGGTTAGTATGTTCCTCTTGACCATATCTTGGCCAATTTTGAATCTGGTTTATGTGCTTCCTAAACTAAGTCAAACGGTCGAATCTGAAAGAAAGGAAGGCCACATTTATGACTAAATCTTGATGAAACTTGGTCAAAATGTTTATGTTTATGACAATAAATAGAGCAAGTTTAGATATGGATCATGTGCTTTAAAACCTAGGTAAACAAAACAAAACTGTATACAAATATGTTACTATTCTTCAGCCTGCATGCATGACTCAAACTTAAAAAACTTGGTCAGAATGTTCATATTAATTATGACTAGGTTACCAGGTATGTTTGCGTCTGGGTCACATGCATTCATTCGCTAGGTCACCAGATCAAGTCTTAGAAAAACCTTGAAACCACTCTATAAACCAAGTGTATAACTCAATCTCGATGAAACTTGATCAGAATGTTTATCTCAACTATATCTTTACCAAGATCTAATCTAGGTCACTTGTGTCGAATAATTAGGTCACAATGTCAAAAGTACAGAAAAAGACCTTGTTACCAATCTGGGAGCAATGTTCATGACTCAATCTTGATGAAAAGTTGTAAAAATGTTTTATCTTGACAACATCAATATCGAGTTTTAATTTAAGTGGAATGAAGTGGGTTCAATAAGTAGATCAACAGGTGGTTGTCAACATTTGGTGTACCGTACACTCCGGTTATAGCTTAAGAGTCATCATGGTCATATTTTTGTGTTAAAGATTGATTTAGTTGTATTTAAAAGAAAAAATGCTTTTGAGCAGTAATAATAATGCCCCTGAAAACAACAACATACACTTAAGACACCAAGGAAATTAGCAAAATTACTCTAACAAGATAATCATAGCTTGTAATATAAAACACATTTCAAAGGTATGAACGAAATAAGTAGAATAAGTGAACAAGATATTCATTCAAAAAATGTATGGTAATGTAAGTAATCATTAATTAACTGATATGATTTTTGTATCAACCAGTTTAAGAGACAAAATCTGTTTTTACTGAGATTACATAATTTGTTGCATATTATAAGATTATATATTATTTCTGTTTCTTTGTTTTTAAACATATATGAACGATACTTTTTTTTTTTCAATTTCAGTTTATTTTAATCCCTTTTTATCATTTTGTTTTCCAGGTTGCTTAGTTCTTCCAAGGACATCAATTTTTATTAGCAGTTTATACGCAAATAAATTTGTTTCACAAGTATTGTAGAATGAATAGAATTTGAGCCTAATAACAGCTCTGGGAAAACAGAGGTTATTCAACGTTTTTACATGCCAGATCAGTCTGAACAGTTGACACAGGCTTATCAGTGTTGACAGTCTGAACAGTTGACACAGGCTTATCAGGGTTGACAGTCTGAACAGTTAACACAGGCTTATCAGGGTTGACAGTCTGAACAGTTGACACAGGCTAATCAGGGTTGACAGTCTGAACAGTTGGCACAGGCTAATCAGACTTGACAGTCTGAACAGTTGGAACAGGCTAATCAGGGTTGACAGTCTGAACAGTTGACACAGGCTAAACAGGGTTGACAGACTGAACAGTTGACACAGGCTAAGCAGGGTTGACAGTCTGAACAGTTGACACAGGCTTATCAGGGTTGACAGTCTGAACAGTTGACACGAGCTAATCAGGGTTGACAGTCTGAACAGTTGACACAGGCTAAACAGGGTTGACAGTCTGAACAGTTGACACAGGCTAATCAGGGTTGACAGTCTGAACAGTTGACACAGGCTTATCAGGGTTGACAGTCTGAACAGTTGACACAGGCTTATCAGGGTTGACAGTCTGAACAGTTGACAAAGGCTTATCAGGGTTGACAGTCTGAACAGTTGACACAGGCTAATCAGGGTTGACAGTCTGAACAGTTGACACAGGCTTATCAGGGTTGACAGTCTGAACAGTTGACACAGGCTAATCAGGGTTGACAGTCTGAACAGTTAACACAGGCTAAGCAGGGTTGACAGTCAGAACAGTTGACACAGTCTTATCAGGATTGACAGTCTGAACAGTTGACACAGGCTAATCAGGGTTGACAGTCTGAACAGTTGACACAGGCTAATCAGGGTTGACAGTCTGAACAGTTGACACAGGCTTATCAGGGTTGACAGTCTGAACAGTTGACACAGGCTAATCAGGGTTGACAGACTGAACAGTTGACACAGGCTAAGCAGGGTTGACAGTCTGAACAGTTGACACAGGCTAATCAGGGTTGACAGTCTGAACAGTTGACACAGGCTAATCAGGGTTGACAGTCTGAACAGTTGACACAGGCTTATCAGGGTTGACAGTCTGAACAGTTGACACAGGCTAATCAGTGTTGACAGTCTGAACAGTTGACACAGGCTAATCAGGGTTGACAGTCTGAACAGTTGACACAGGCTAATCAGGGTTGACAGTCTGAACAGTTGACACAGGCTTATCAGGGTTGACAGTCTGAACAGTTGACACGGGCTAATCAGGGTTGACAGTCTGAACAGTTGACACAGGCTTATCAGGGTTGACAGTCTGAACAGTTGACACAGGCTTATCAGGGTTGACAGTCTGAACAGTTGACACAGACTTATCAGGGTTGACAGTCTGAACAGTTGACACAGCCTAAGCAGGGTTGACAGTCTGAACAGTTGACACAGGCTTATCAGGGTTGACAGTCTGAACAGTTGACACAGGCTAAACAGGGTTGACAGTCTGAACAGTTGTAACAGGCTAATCAGGGTTGACAGACTGAACAGTTGACACAGGCTTATCAGGGTTGACAGTCTGAACAGTTGACATAGGCTAATCAGGGTTGACAGTCTGAACAGTTGACACAGGCTTATCAGGGTTGACAGTCTGAACAGTTGACACAGGCTAAACAGGGTTGACAGACTGAACAGTTGACACAGGCTAAGCAGGGTTGACAGTCTGAACAGTTGACACAGGCTTATCAGGGTTGACAGTCTGAACAGTTGACACGGGCTAATCAGGGTTGACAGTCTGAACAGTTGACACAGGCTAAACAGGGTTGACAGTCTGAACAGTTGACACAGGCTCATCAGGGTTGACAGTCTGAACAGTTGACACAGGCTTATCAGGGTTGACAGTCTGAACAGTTGACAAGGCTTATCAGTGTTGACAGTCTGAACAGTTGACAAAGGCTTATCAGGGTTGACAGACTGAACAGTTGACACAGGCTAATCAGGGTTGACAGACTGAACAGTTGACACAGGCTAAGCAGGGTTGACAGTCTGAACAGTTGACACAGGCTAATCAGGGTTGACAGTCTGAACAGTTGACACGGGCTTATCAGGGTTGACAGACTGAACAGTTGACACAGGCTAAGCAGGGTTGATAGTCTGAACAGTTGACACAGGCTTATCAGGGTTGACAGTCTGAACAGTTGACACAGGCTAAACAGGGTTGACAGTCTGAACAGTTGACACGGGCTAATCAGGGTTGACAGTCTGAACAGTTGACACAGGCTAATCAGGGTTGACAGTCTGAACAGTTGACACAGGCTTATCAGGGTTGACAGTCAGAACAGTTGACACAGGCTAATCAGGGTTGACAGTATGAACAGTTGACACAGGCTAATCAGGGTTGACAGTCTGAACAGTTGACACAGGCTTATCAGGGTTGACAGTCTGAACAGTTGACACAGGCTAATCAGGGTTGACAGTCTGAACAGTTGACACAGGCTAATCAGGGTTGACAGTCTGAACAGTTGACACAGGCTTATCAGGGTTGACAGTCTGAACAGTTGACACAGGCTTATCAGGGTTGACAGTCTGAACAGTTGACACAGGCTAATCAGGGTTGACAGTCTGAACAGTTGACACAGGCTAATCAGGGTTGACAGTCTGAACAGTTGACACAGGCTTATCAGGGTTGACAGTCTGAACAGTTGACACAGTCTTATCAGGGTTGACAGTCTGAACAGTTGACACAGGCTTATCAGGGTTGACAGTCTGAACAGTTGACACAGGCTAATAAGGGTTGACAGTCTGAACAGTTGACACAGGCTTATCAGGGTTGACAGTCTGAACAGTTGTCACAGGCTTATCAGGGTTGACAGTCTGAACAGTTGACACAGGCTAATAAGGGTTGACAGTCTGAACAGTTGACACAGGCTTATCAGGGTTGACAGACTGAACAGTTGACACAGGCTTATCAGGGTTGACAGTCTGAACAGTTGACACAGGCTTATCAGGGTTGACAGTCTGGACAGTTGACACAGGTTTATCAGGGTTGACAGTCTGAACAGTTGACACAGGCTTATCAGGGTTGACAGTCTGAACAGTTGACACAGGCTAAGCAGGGTTGACAGTCTGAACAGTTGACACAGGCTAAACAGGGTTGACAGTCTGAACAGTTGACACGGGCTAATCAGGGTTGACAGTCTGAACAGTTGACACAGGCTAATAATGGTTGACAGTCTGAACAGTTGACACAGGCTAAACAGGGTTGACAGTCTGAACAGTTGACACAGGCTAAGCAGGGTTGATAGACTGAACAGTTGACACAGGCTAATAAGGGTTGACAGTCTGAACAGTTGACACAGGCTTATCAGGGTTGACAGTCTGAACAGTTGACACAGGCTAATCAGGGTTGACAGTCTGAACAGTTGACACAGGCTAATCAGGGTTGACAGTCTGTACAGTTGACACAGGCTTATCAGGGTTGACAGTCTGAACAGTTGACACAGGCTTATCAGGGTTGACAGTCTGAACAGTTGACACAGGCTAATCAGGGTTGACAGACTGAACAGTTGACACAGGCTAATCAGGGTTGACAGTCTGAACAGTTGACACAGGCTAATCAGGGTTGACAGTCTGAATAGTTGACACAGGCTAATCAGGGTTGACAGTCTGAACAGTTGACACGGGCTAATCAGGGTTGACAGTCTGAATAGTTGACACAGGCTAATCAGGGTTGACAGTCTGAACAGTTGACACGGGCCTATCAGGGTTGACAGACTGAACAGTTGACACAGTCTTATCAGGGTTGACAGTCTGAACAGTTGTCACAGGCTTATCAGGGTTGACAGTCTGAACAGTTGACACAGGCTTATCAGGGTTGACAGTCTGAACAGTTGACACAGGCTAATCAGGGTTGACAGACTGAACAGTTGACACAGGCTAATCAGGGTTGACAGTCTGAACAGTTGACACAGGCTTATCAGGGTTGACAGTCTGAACAGTTGACACAGGCTAAGCAGGGTTGACAGTCTGAACAGTTGTCACAGGCTAATAAGGGTTGACAGACTGAACAGTTGACACAGGCTTATCAGGGTTGACAGTCTGAACAGTTGACACAGGCTAATCAGGGTTGACAGACTGAACAGTTGACACAGGCTAATCAGGGTTGACAGTCTGAACAGTTGACACAGGCTTATCAGGGTTGACAGTCTGAACAGTTGACACAGGCTAAGCAGGGTTGACAGTCTGAACAGTTGACACAGGCTTATCAGGGTTGACAGTCTGAACAGTTGACACAGGCTTATCAGGGTTGACAGTCTTCCCACTTAAAATGGATTTTCTCTAAGGAAGACTTTTTTAACAAAAAACACCATTAAAGTGGAAAGTGTTGCCTGGCACAAGCATAAGGCCCATACAGGCAGAAAGTGTCTTCCCTGATTAGCCTGAGTGGACTCCACATGCTACACTGGGACAACACTTCACTCTTTTGCAATAAACTCCGTTTTTATAGGGTGCAGGCCCATTTATTTAAAGTGCAATCGAATTTATGACTTAAAGCTATAAAATCCCCAGTCATCTATTGTTCAATGATTTAATTGATTATTTTATTAGTGGAAAGATATTCAATTCTTTATTTTGCACATATTGAAGCGAATAAAATTTCAGTTGAACAAGTTAATCTCCTGTAGCTTGTGTTTAGTTCCTTCATGGACATAAGTAGGATTCCTCTTAACCCTTTCCCACTTATTTTTACGCATTTGTAGTCCCTAAGAAAGTTATATTTGATTAAAGACCTTTCTTACTAGATTCAGGTTTTTAAAGCTTAATTTCCGACCATTAGATGCTGATGAGCAGCAAACAGCATAAAACCTAAACAGACTGTGAGTTACTCGCAGGCTGTTCTGGTTTTATGCTGTTTGCACATAGCCATTTTTCCTTTTGCTTTTAAGTGGGAAAGTGTGAAAGTGTTAAAGGAATGACTCACAAATACAATTAAAATAAAAAATTGTTGTAATGAGAAAACAAATTTTCATTATCAAGTTCATAAACTTAAAAGACATATTGTTTCTGTGAGTTATTGCCATTAAATAATTAAAAAGCTATATTCATATCATATGCGATTTTTGTACTGTTTGAAAAGGGGTGATGACTTTCCATCAAGTTTGAAATTTATAGTCATACAATATTGCTAAAAAGGAAATTGGAAGAAGTTGTGAATTACTTCATCTTCTATTCAATGAAATAGTTCCCTTTAAATTTTGGAATTTTTAAATTCCATTTTGGGTAACTGAAATAATGTTGAACATGGTGAAGAATTTAAACAACACAAACTCTTAATATAAAACTATACCATTACTTTTTTACCATGGATAATGGTAAAAAAAAATACTGCAAAATAGTTTAAGCTATCAGACTAACTTATACAGGTTTTTGTTTCTTTCAGACGTACCTTTTAGAGATGAATGTTAACCCTTGCATGTCGCGCAAATGTCGCGCTATGAAAGACATTCTGCCCGGACTGATAGCCGAAAGTCTATGTACGTGTTGCAGCCGTAGCGTCAAACCCTAGCAATGTTTGGTGATCATACTTTCCTTTCTTTGCAGGAGTTGTCCCCCTTGTGTGTGCAGTTCTGTTTCGTAAAAGGGAGAGAACTCTTGCAGTTTTTGAAAATATGATTCCAGTGCAAAAAATTGTTTGTTTAAAAGGCTTTTGCTATTGAAAACATATGACGGCATTTGCATAGAGAAGTGTTTTTCTTCCTTAAACTTCTCTATTGATTATTATATGGTGATTTCACAACACCTAATTCTTAAATTGCATCTTAAAAGCCAAGCTTGTTATGTTAATAATTAAGCAACACTTACACTTTTTTTTACATAGTAGCCATGCACTGATGTCATATTTTCACCACCATGAAAATGCATGTTTGAGTCTTCGATTCATTTTTTTTTGGATAGAAGAAGTTTTGTTCCTATTGTTGTACATTAAAAGTAAACCGTGTTTTTTTTGTTTCTGGAACATACCGTTCAAACATGCATTTTTATCATTTTAATTTAATGAAGGTATTTGCATGCTTTCAATAAACTTTCAAAATTATTTTCTTTTTTTAAATATACAAATCTTTTGTCATGGAATCTGACAGTATTATATTTTTGCAATAAAATCCTAAAGATCGATATTAAAAAATTTATATTTCTTTCTCAACAATTTTTCTAATTTTACTTCAGCTGAAGAGAATTGAAATCATGCATGTTCCTCAGTATTCACTGCAGAGTAACAATTAGTTTGATTGGTCATTTCTGTAACCAATCAAAGCACAGTAATTCTGCAGTGAATAAATTGGAAAGGAAATAGGTTAAGGGTGATAATAAGCTGTTCTAACAATAGATAGGCATCATAATTCTAAGAATTAACAAAATCAACAAAACCAAACTCGCTGTATGTGTTTTCCACAGGTCCATTTAATCGAGGTTAACACGAACCCTGCCCTCCATTGCAATTGCGAGGCGTTAAAAGACGTTATACCAGGGGTAGTGGAGGAATCTTTGTGTAAGAAAATCACTAAGCACCATGCATTTGGCTGTACTGTATTAGACTGAGTATTTTTTAGATAGAAAAAATGTACCATGTTTTATGCATCACTGTGAAATCGATTGCTTTCTTACATTTACAATACACATGTTCATTTACTTTGCAGTAACATATCTATCTGATGCATGTGGAAATTTTTTAAATTTTGTTTAAACCATGTTTTGATGAAAGTTAATTTCAAAGAGGTTTCTTTATTTCAGCACTTTTAATAATGCAAATTCAAACCTCTCATAGTGGTATATTTTATGCTCTTGCATGTATGCAATAGCTCATAATATAAATTAGTTTTTTACAAAAAAATGGATTTCCATATGTCTACAGTCTTTATTGTTTCAAAACTATTTCTTGACGAAAATTAACTAATGCAATGATGATTGACAATACTAATTGTGTAATGTAAGAGTTTGCTATTCCGAACAATATTCAGATGTTTATATAGATTTAACAGTAAATTTTATGGAACATGGTAATGGAATTCACTTCAATTAATGCTTCTTATAATAGCAAGAATGTATAACACACTGCATTGCAAGTGTATATAGTGCATAGGTGTAGAAATATATTATTGAACAATACTATACCAGAACTGTTCCTGCTTCATAACACATTGTAACATATTTCTTTCACACTCTTTCAGCAATATTGTACACACCCAGTTGGACACTGGGTGTTCTTATAAATGCACAAATTCTGAATATGCACATACACATATAAAAAAAATCCATTTGGAATGAGCTGGCATGAAATGATAAATTATCATTTTCTGTAATTCTCCATTAATTCACTGCCTAGCATGAAATATAAGGTGATCATTAGTTTGACCCCTTTATTATTCATAAACATTTGAGCAGTTAAAATATGAACTATATTTTACTGTATGTTGAACAGGTTTCCAACATCTTTTTGCTGAATTTATAAAAAAAATATACAATAATGATTTTTTTCTGTCTATTTGATGATCAGTATTAAGCAAGAATAGTTGATTATCTGTGATAAAGCAAGACCGTTTTGGTAACATGATCATAATGCAATTTCTTCATGAACAATATTGTACATGTTTTAGTTGCGTATTGAAAGTTAAATTACCAGTATTGACATCATGCCTGTGCATATAAACTCATCATATTTCTTTAAATTCTCCCCAATCATATTGCTTATGTATTTTGTAGTATTTTGATTTTAACAAAACATGTACACATTTTGTTCATTCTGTTTCTGCATTTTAAAATTGAAAAATCTTTTTTTTTTAAGTTTTTTTATTGCATTTTATGAGCTTTGTTTAAAAATCTTCTTTAGATATTTCATTAATTGCATTTTATGTGCCTTATTAAAAATCTTCTATGAATATTAATTTAATGAATTGTTTGTGCATGGCTTAAAAATAAATCTTCTTTAAATAATTATTTAAGTGCATATTAGTGCAAATGGGAGTTTCTATTGTCTTAACATTATATTACTTGAAAACTACCATGTTAAAAAATCCCATCGAACGCATGTAAATACAGAGTTAAAGCTGTCTGAACTAAATGGTGTTCAAGGACTTGACTAATTGTTCAATGTTGAGTTTTCATAGGTTCTCTGTTTATAAGGTTTCGGCAGATGGCAATTTTCTTTCAATTTGAACAGCATGTTCATCTTGTTCATTCTTTCAACATGTGCAAGTACACAGCAACATGTACTAGTTTACAATAGTATTATTGTGTATACATGTATTTTCAATAATAAAATAAATATTATGTTCATGATACAATCAACAAATAAATAATTATGCATTTCATAATTTCATAAAAAATCAAATATGTTGACATTTAAAACTTGTGAAAAAAAAAGAATCGTCTCTCGTAACTCTTTTAGAGTGGTTTTGTACATATATATATATAATGATTTTGTACTGTTTTTATTGTGTTTTATGTACAAAAGTGAGACGTTAATAAACTATTTTAATAAACTATTCTGTCTATAGGCTATAGATATTGTAGTCATCAAAAATATAAGTCAGAGCAATTCTTGTCTTCTTATAAGTGTAATCATTGAATAAAGCAAATAATTAATTACCAAAGCAATACAGGGCAATACCCGGTACATACTTACAACAACTAACTACTCATGAACATGAATCGCTTTATGGGAAAACAGGGCTTAATGCAGGAAAACGGGGCTTAATGCAGGAAAACAGGGCTTAATGCAAGTGCTTAAAGTGTAGCCCCAGATAAGCCTGCATTCTTTACAGGCTAATTGGCCATGACACTTTATGTTTGTTAAAGAGTACGGATTTGTTTTATTTATAGAGTGCTGACTGCACAGGCTAATCTGGGACGACACTTTGCGCACATGTATTAAGCCTCATTTTTTCAGAGAACATGTTCATTTATTAAAGTTGGAGTTATCACCTTAGAACGTTCTATTCAAAGCCTTTCATTTTTACATTAATATTTAATTGATGTAAATTTGAATCAAGTTCTTATACAAAAAATAATTTCTTCCAGATGTTGCCATCGAATGTTTCGAGAAAAGTCGTAGAAACCAGCCGCTGATGCCTCTGCAGAGCTTGAAAAACTTCACGATTCTCTACTGTGGCACGCGTCCAAACGCAGTCATCCCCCGTCAGATTCGCAGTGTCTCTCCAGTCAAGGAAAGCGCCTCTGTTGCCATTGCTGACAAACCCAAACTTGTTACTGCTGCGTCTGTAAAGCGGGCAAGCTCACCTAGTCGCGCAGGGCAACGAAGTCTGACAACCCAGAGTACCTCGTTGTATCAGTTGACTCAGCGCCGACCTTCTGAAAAACCTGATGCCTCTGCAGTGGCTTCAGGCGTTAGTGCTTCTATGAATAGCATTCCGTCAGCAAAAACTAGCAAAACGGGACTTGCTAGTAAGTCTAGACAGAAGTCAGATGTGGAGAGTAGAAATAAAGAGACAAAAGACTCTGATAAAGCTGAAAAAGCTCACATTAAATTTGTTGATGATAAATTTTCAGAGGAAGAGAAAACTGATGACAGCAAAGAGTTTAGTGAAGATGAATCTAAAGAAGAGCCTGAAAAAGAAACAACTAAGGTGGTGGAGCAACCTAAGGCTAAGACTAGTACAGTTGTGGTGGACACATTATCCAAGACCACGGACTCTTTGAATCAAGCCACCTCGGCCCTTGGGCGGTTGAGTTTATCATTGAATCAGGTTGGGCTAGCTGATTCTCTGCTTGAGGAGGTTAGACTTAAAATGACGCATGCTGAACAGCAAAGTAGTCCCACTGCCACGGTTGCGAAACCCAAGTCTGCACGACCCAAGTCAAGGGCTGGAGAGAATCTTGATCGTGGAAATTGACTAGATGACACTTCTTAGGGTGTTGTAAATTGACTTTCGCTGGATATGTGTGAATACCTTGTGTGTAGGGAAGAGTGAAACAACACTGAAATTGTTGACAAGTATCTGTTTTGAATATTAATGTCATTTATATCATGAATAGTTATACGTGAATGCTGAAACATGATTACAAGAGTTGTTGAGTATATCTCAAAAATAGAAGCTATATTTCTTTTCTAACTTTTGTGTTTGAATATTCATTCATTTTAATGATTGTAAGTGGAAACAGAAGGAATTAAATTAGATATGTCAGTGTATAGACTCCAAATAGTTTACTGATATTGCAAATGTATCGTTTTACAACCAAGTGATATTAGACATTGTTGTTGAATTATCTGTGTACAGAAAAGTAAAAAAAAAATAATGATAGATCTTTAGCAAGAATAGAATATGGGTTCTTCTTGAAAATTTTCTTTTTGCTTTGTCCATGCAAACCTCTTTTACTATTTTTAGGCCTATGCAAAAGGCAAGAATTAAAAATGAGTTTTTGTCATTTTGTGTGACTTCAACTGTGTGTTATTGCCAGCTGATAGCAGCGTTGAAAATGTACAGAATATTATAGATTGTTTTCATATGAATAAAAAGGTTCAGTTTCAGATATATTCTGTAAAGGTCAATGTTCATAAATGAAATTTGTCAAAAATGTAGCCTTCTGCTTCAAGTCATGCAATATGACTATAAAACTTTGGTTATTGAATGTTTATAAGGAACAAAGTGTAAGTATTATAAATCAGTTAAAGATTCATGAAGTTTTAATGTTTACTGTTCAAAATAGATATTAGGTACTTAGTTGCAAAACAATATCCATTTGTTATAACACTACACAGAAATAAAAACTTGTTTTGTTTAAAGTTTAACGATAAAATTATAAATTAATGTTTTTTTTTACTTGTCTAATGGTACAAAGCATAATAATATTATTATTTACATTTTTATTTAAAGCATACATGCCATATTAACCCACTTATGCCTAGCATCCTGAAAAAAGGACATTGCAAACAGCGTAGACCCAGATGACACGCCACATAAAGCGGCGTCTCATCTGGGTCTTCGCTGTTAGCTGAAAGGAATTTCTGTAAGAAATATTCTAAATATAGAAATAAGTATACTAGACATCCCTGATTTTATAAATACATTGATCCAATTTTGAAGGATGGCAGAGTCCTCTAGGCGTAAATGGATAAATACTGGTCTGCCCTGGTTGTGTCACTGGTTCCGAGGTCTTTCCTGGCATCGGGCTGTGATGCAAAATTTCCCTGTCAATCAATAAAACCATACACAATTAACAGCTTATCCCTTTATGAGAACCTGATAGCAACGATGCTTTATAAAAGGATAAATTGTTCATTCTAATATTAGATGTACGCAATTGGAATACCACAGTTTTAAAATTATTTAACACATTTAATGTCAATATTGTTCAGATAAGGTTTGTTCAGATTGAAAAATGTAATTTCTGTTTATTGTGCATTATTTATGTAATAATGCTAACGGGACTAATGTACCAACAATCATGCTGTAAGTCCAGACTTTGACTGAAATGTAGTACAGTAATGCAGACAGAAAGTCTTACTGAAATGTAGTACAGTAAGGCAGACAGAAAGTCTTACTGAAATGTAGTACAGTAAGGCAGACAGAAAGTCTTACTGAAATGTAGTACAGTAATGCAGACAGAAAGTCTTACTGAAATGTAGTACAGTAATGCAGACAGAAAGTCTTACTGAAATGTAGTACAGTAATGCAGACAGAAAGTCTTATTTTCAGATTTAAGGGGACCTTTAATTAATTCCATTGCCATGGTTTTAAATACCACCATTAGTTTTAGTATAATTAATATATAACAATAAAGATAAACAAATATTTCAAATTGGAAGCATTTAAATAATGGTTTACAAGCAATTATCACATGTCTTCTTTAAATGCTGTAGGTCAAAGATTAAAATTAAGCACTTTATAAAAAATAAAACTGCATGTCTTGCTTATGTTGCAAGTGTTAATGTGCA
The DNA here is from genome assembly GCF_020536995.1 of Dreissena polymorpha. Classification (NCBI taxonomy): domain Eukaryota; kingdom Metazoa; phylum Mollusca; class Bivalvia; order Myida; family Dreissenidae; genus Dreissena; species Dreissena polymorpha. Next base: position 62,431,927 of record NC_068359.1, read on the forward strand.
GATACTGCTGTTTGTTGAAATTTCAGCGCTAGCATTTTTTATTCCATATGGTGAGACATCAGCAAATATTATCTGTTGCATTTTTGCACCAGTGATAACTAAATGTATATGGTAACACATATTTTACTGCCTGTGATATCTTTCAGTTGCCATTATTATTGATGTTGTAATGATTTTATCTGCTGGATTAAATGTAGTCCAAGTTTTGCAAGACTTAGTTACAAGTTTCTTTTTAATGTTGTACAATAATAAGTTTAGTGTGTGTGTGTGTGGAATTATTGTATTTTATATAAACAAGGTAATTCAAAAATGGGCATTTTTATTCAATTCTGTTTAATTCTGATACAACAATGACAAAAACTTATATTAAAAATCTCCATCATATAAATCCTTAATTAAGCTGAGTAAAATGTACTTTACATGGAAATTAAAGCTTTTAAATGATTGTTGTTCCTTCAACAAAATGGTCTTCACTTTTTTTAATGAATTTTTATTGGGAAAGAAAGTGTTGAGGGGTCTCAGTAAAGCACACTTGCCCCTCAGCTTTATTGTATTTATTGTTGTGTTAAATGTTTGCTTTGTTATAGAGCTTTAGATTGTATATTTTATTATTGTTCTAGAAGTTTATGAAATTTATACTTAAAAGTATTCTGTTAGTAAATGTGTTAGAAATTGTTATATTTTGTTCTTGATTGAATAATAAATATAATTTCATAAACCGGTGATATTGTTTTGAATGGTGCTAGAGGTCACAAAAATGTCTGCAATACATGGCATCTGACACAAAACAAGTGTACAAGACATGGCATAGGATACGAAACAAGTGTACAAGACATGGCATAGGACACAAACAAGTGTACAAGACTTGGCATTGGACACAAAACAAGTGAACAAGACATGGCATAGGACACAAAACAAGTGTACAAGACTTGGCATTGGACACAAAACAAGTGTACAAGACATGGCATAGGACACAAACAAGTGTACAAGACATGGTATAGGACAAAAACAAGTGTACAAGACTTGGCATTGGACACAAAACAAGTGTACAAGACATGGCATATGGATAAAACAAGTGTACACAGGGGTGTCAATTTTCCGGATTATTCCGGAAATCCGGATTTGAGCCGTCCAGGGCTGATTTTGAGGTGAATGTAAATCCGATGAGTTTGTTTAAGGCGGGTGGGGGTAGGGACAAAATTCTTTTAGTGCGGGATCATTTCAGAACGAATATTGTTATAGCATCGTCGGCATTCCGGACATTTGCGCTTGGTACCGATTTTATTTATTGATTTCTGATTGGTAAGCGGCTGGCACTGACATGCAGGCACTGGCAAAGTAAAGCACTGCAATATCATATTTTAAAACAATATGTTAATCAAATTATATATTGACTGCGTATTTGCTAGGTTACTGGTTACTGGTTTTCATTTTCTGCAGTCAAACGATATGCATATTTAATTACATTTGCAAATGATGTATCGCGACATGTTTTCGGACAGTCGTTTTCGGATACGCTGGTTTGTTAATTACATTTCGAAGTTCTTAATATCATTTGTTTAAAATGACAAATACACCTGCGGTGTTATGGATGGTTTGGTTTATTATATTTCGCATTGTACTCACCAGAAATTGCACCTACAGTACAGCAAAAGCGGCACAAACAAAATCTACGGCTACACCACGGCCAGATTATTAGTACGCGGCGGCCGAATCGTGTGTTGACGCGGCGTATCGCCGTGGCACTCGGCATCGATCAGCGCATCGACGCTGAGTCTGTATTTACCTCGCGTACTTTCGCGGAGTAAATCCGCCGCATACGTACGCGGCGGATCGAGTGAAAAGATATCCACCAACATGTACATACATGTATGTGTAGCGTAGAATTAATTACGCGCAACTGTTAATGTTTCGTTCGCTTATCATTATTAAATTTGTAATCCGAAACACACTTCCGAATTTTAATGCTAACGCGACCTTTGGCAAATTCTAGTGTCAAATAAACAGTGCTAAAATATCCTTTGTTTCATAAAAAGCGCGCGATAATTATGCAGACATGTAGAACGTCGTTTGGAAAGTTTGGGTGTATTTTATGTTGTATAAATACATGAACATCAGGTCAGGCGTAAATTGCGTGTTCAGTGGAAAAACGCCCCGATTAGACTTTTATTTCATCATCTCTATAAATAGTAACAAATGCCAAAATGTATTTGATACTAAAGGAAATATCGAGAATGTTTGTGTATCGTAAATATTTACCAGCATTTGCTTCAAAATTGGAATATACGAGATTATCGGTTAATTAGTAGCGATATTAACTGTATAATATGATCAAAATAGAACTTGTTTATATACGCACATTCAAACAATAGTTATAATAAGCTGATAATTAACAAAACAACAAATACGTCGTCACCGTCTTGATTATCGATGTGGCTTCAAACTGCTAATTTTCTCAGCTGGAGCCTTGGCCACTTGTATGTGCGAAAACATATTTACGCGACCTTGTTTATGTGTGAAATACATACACTATGGGCGGGAAACAAACTTAATTGGCCAGACACATTAACACTGCTTACATGTATATGCTAATACAATCCGCGCACAATAAATTTATTATGATTTTAATTATTATTATAATTGTTCTTTCAAAATTTGTTAACTAAATGTAACTAATATTTTTTAAAAGATGTTTTATTTCATGATGCGCATCGACTCGGCATCATGTCGCGGATCGCGGCATGCCTCGGCGGACAGATGCGAAGTTTCGCGGCGAAATGCGACTTACTGACGCGGCTTCAACGACTGACGCAGCATCGACTCGATTCACCTTGCCGCCGCGGATCGCGAAATATGTTTGTTCCGCTTTGGCTGTACTGTAGAAAGACTATAAAAAAAGAACAATAACCTAGGGCTCGGGGGGTTGGGCCCTCTCTTCCCTTTATCCCACGGCTTAATTTTCCGGATTTCAAATTTGGGCCAATTGACACCCCTGTGTACAAGACATGGCATAACATGTGTACAAGACATGGCATAGGACACAACACAAGTGTACAAGACATGGCATAGGACACAAAACACGTGTACAAGACATGGCATAGAACACAAAACAAGTGTACAAGACACGAAATACAACATAAAACAAGTGTACAAGACATGGCATATGACACAAAACAAGTGTACAAGACATGGCATAGGAGACATAACAAGTGTACAAGACATGGCATAGGAGAGATAGCAAGTGTTCAAGACATGGCATCGGACACAAAACAAGTGTACAAGACATTGCTAAGGACACAAAACAAGTGTACAAGACATGGCATAGGAGACATCACATGTGTACAAGACATGGCATAGGACACAAAACAAGTGTACAAGACATGGCATAGGACACAAAACAAGCGTTCAAGACATGGCATAGGACACAAAACAAGTGTACACGACATGGAATAAGACACAAAGCAAGTGTACAAGACATGGCATAGGACATAAAACAAGTGTACAAGACATGGCATAGGACACAAAACAAGTGTACAAGACATGGCATAGGACACAAAACAAGTGTACAAGACATGGCATAGGACACAAAACAAGTGTACAAGACACGGGATAGGACACAAAGCAAGTGTACATGACATGGCATACAGTAGGACAAAACAAGTGTACAATACATGGCATAGGACACAAAACAAGTGTACAAGACACGGAATAGGACACAAAGCAAGTGTACAAGACAGAGCCTTAAAATACATAACAAACACATTTTAACATACGAATGGTCACTGCCTTGGAACGGTCTTTGTAAAAGATTGTTGATTTAACCTGGCTTTGAGGACTTCACTATTTTCCAATAATTACTCACAAAACATAAAAAAGCATAAACATTAACCTAATAGGATCAAAATTAAATTAAAGCACTGTTATAGAGTTCAGCTAAGATACCATGCATCTACTCACATGTTGGGTGTTTATAATGGATGCAAACCGGAACAACATAATTGAAACATTTAAGGTTTAATAATCACACTGGAGATTGCAGAACTTTTTTTCATACAATAAAGCTCTGTGCATGATTACTGATGAATAACACCTTTGGTTTCTTCATTGTATATGGGAAAAGACCATGTGTTGTATAAGTTTCTTTCAGTCAATGGATAAATTGGAAAAAAGAAAAAACAGTAGACTTGCTCCATTGCATATTTTATCATAAATCTATGTATAAGGATACGGAAATGCTAATGTTATCTCGTATTAACATACTCGGACCAGGTGCCTCATGCTCCGGCTGGTTGCCTCATACTGGTCATACAAACTTTGTAGGACTAGTGAAGATTTGATTAAATCCATTTTGCATATATATATATTCTATCAAAAAACACAATTATATAAAATTTAACATTCTAAATTGTGTTATAGCCATACATGTTCAACAAAATAAAAAAAAATTACAAATTTCAAATAGGCATATGGTCAATGTATGTGTAAAAAAGTAACAACTATTTTTACTATATAAGATCAATATTCTAGAACTGTTTAAGGAGAGTAAGTTGGTTCCGTTTTCCTAGTTTCTTATTACTTATTTGAATAAGGAATAAGGAACTGTTCCTTATTCCTTAATCAAGCATAACATTTTTTATAGGGTTTTAAAGAAAAATAATGCATACAATTCTTAAGTAAATGAAAACAAAATAACTTTATCACATTTACTTAATGTATTACGTCACACGGTCATGTCTCTTCCTCGCGCTTGCATAGGATTTCTTGTTTAACCGAACCGATATTTTCTAATTCGAATACCAACTTAACATCCACATCTCATGCTTGGATTGGTTGCATCATATGTTGATGGTTCCATCATACTCGGAATTGATTCCTCATATTCCGAATGAGTGCATCATACTTTGACTGTGGGTCTCATGCTTGGATTGGTTGCATCATATGTTGATGGTTCCATCATACTCGGAATTGATTCCTCATATTCCGAATGAGTGCATCATACTTTGACTGTGGGTCTCATGCTTGGATTGGTTGCATCATATGTTGATAGTTGCATCATACTCGAAATTGATGCCTCATATTCCGAATGAGTGCATCATACTTTGACTGTGGGTCTCATGCTTGGAATGGTTGCATCATATGTTGATAGTTGCATCATACTCGGAATCGATTCCTTATATTCCGAATGGGTGCATCATACTTTGACTGTAGGTCTCATGCTTGGAATGGTTGCATCATATGTTGATAGTTGCATCATACTCGAAATTGATGCCTCATATTCCGAATGAGTGCATCATACTTTGACTGTGTGTCACATACTTGGAATGGTTGCATCATATGTTGATTGGTGCATCATACTCGGAACGGGTGCATCACATTTTGATGGTGTCTATCATACTTGGACGGGATGCATCCACGTTAATCCATGTTAATTGACTCTATAGTGAAGATTTTTTTTTATTCAAAGCATTACACTAGATCTCGTTTATTTTTTTTAAGCGTTTCACCCTTATCCATTTTAGCCTTAAATTGTCAGACAGACAACACTGCGACATGGTAATCTTCGTAAATACGTTACATAAGCGCTGTCCAGAATGCAAACGTGAGGACAAGAATAAGGAAACTATATTATATAAAGAAATACATGACATTAACACAAACAAACTGAGTGAAACAAATTGAGAACACAAAAACACACAAATAAACTGATGATACAAATGGTAATTATCTAATGACATTCTTTATCAATTATCGTGCTTTCTTTAACAATATATATATGTTTTTACGACAAAATTTATTGCACAAGTCTATCAATTAATATGTTTTTGCGTTAATTGATAGAACTTTATTAATTGCAACTTGTATATTTTTAAAGCTATTTGATGCTGAGGAATGTCAAAAGTTGGGTTTAAAAAACTTAGCTGAAAATCGACATGACAAGACGATGCTCTAGACGTATAGGATTTTTTAAAAGAAGTAATTGAGCAACAAATGCACTTGAAATATAAATGATAATCAGATTTAATGATACGTGTAAACTTGTAAAACCTAACTCGGTCAAATAATCACACATTTGGTCCTTTACAATCGCCATTGCTGCCCCACTCACTTTCAAACTATGTGTGTATGTCAGAGTTTATTTACAGATCATCGTCGCGTCCTCGCGACTACCTTAGGTGCTGAAATGCCCCTGTGAACTTTCAGGGGAAACATTTAATTTTGAGTCAAAGTATGTAAAATTCTCCCGGCTGCCCGGCTTTTCGCCGAAATTTTTTAACACAAATGTACCAGTGCATGGTGGCCGATGAAACCTTAACCCATTTATGCCTAGCGTCCTGAAAAAAGGCCTTGGCAAACAGCGTAGACCCAGATAACACGCCGCATAATGCGGCGTCTCATCAGGGTCTACACTGTTTGCTTAAACTAAATTCTGTACGAAATCGTCCCATTGGTGCAAAAAGGTACCATGTGCCTTCTAATTTCAATGTCTTATGGTTCCTTTTTGCACCAATGGGGTGAAATATTCTAAAAATAGAAATAAATATACCAGACATCCCTAATTATGTAAAAAACTTGATCTAATTTAGAAGGATGGTAGAGTCCTCGAGGCATAAATGGGTTAATGTTCACTGGTAGTCATCATTATCCTCATCATCATCATCGCCATTATCATCATCATTATTATTTTTCCTTTTAACATCATCACCACCATCATTATTATTATCATTAGTATTATTATTGCAATTTTTCTATTATTATTATTTATGATTGATTGTGTATAGTTTGTTTATTAAATTGTGTTTGACTTCACTGTGTTCTCCACCCAAAGAGAGGTGTTGGTGGCGTTCGAGCGAGATACGGGAAACGTCCCGATTCCAGAGGCGTCCCTGGTTCTTCTAAGAGCCCGTTGTAGAGCACCAATACACTGCACCACCGTTTGATGTCCGGCGCGTAAAACATGCTTTCAAACTATCGACCCACGGTTGTTTATGCCAGTCGTCAAAACTGATTTTTTGGTAAGTTAACGTGTATTATTTGTAACAAAGGAATTAATTTTCAAATACAAGCTCATTTACGAATATTCGCTTATAAAATAAGACCTTGCTATTGTTTTTTTAACACAAAACTAATTATTACTTCGGTAATTACGATGTATTTAATATTTGACAGACGATACATTTTATATAAAATCACAGACAAACATATATATTTCTTGCTTTTTTAAATTGTAAACATCATTTCCTTACAAACAAACACGAAGCAGTACACTCGTGTAATATTACACGGTAACTTTGACCGTTTTAAATATTATCTTCTTTCCACACTATCGGTAAAATAAATAATATATGATAATATTTTCAATAAACTATAAGATTTTCAAGTGCATTACAACATACCGATCTTAAATAAAATTGAATGGTTAACATTTTTATGAAACCAGAATCCCGTCTGTACGTTCTTTCTTTGTTAATATGGTCTGCATATCAGCTGCGTTTTCTCGTATGTACGGTGGCATAGAGATGACATTCACTCCTCTTTTTTAAATTGCACTCCTCTGTTTTCTATATTGTGGCCACGACTTAGTAACTCGTGTATCTTGTAAAAATAATTCTAGATCTTCAATAAATAGCGAAAATAGTAGAGGTGACATTACTTCTCCTTGACGTAGTCCGACAGCATAACTAAAATATTCTGAATATGATGAACAATGCCTTACACAAGATTTGACATTATGATACATATTTTTAATAATTCAGTTTGCCTTTATTACCACATTTGTATAATTTTAGCCATAAACCATTTCTATAAATAGTATCAAAACATTTTAACATATCAACGTATATAACATATAACCTTTTATTTTCATTAACATATTTTTGTACTAAAGACATTAAAATAAAAATAGCATCAACAGTGGACCGCCCTTTTCTAAATCCGAACTGTGCGTCCGAAATAATATTAAAGTTGTTACAAAAGGTTTCAATGCGTGCATTTACAACAGAGGTAAACAATTTAGATAAGCAACTAAGAAGTGTTATTCCCCTATAATTATTAATATCTGAAGTATTTCCTTTTTTGTGTATAGGGATTATTATACCCTCAGTCCACTTTTCTGGATAAACACCATAGTTTAAAATTGCATTAAATAGGTCACATATATGAGATGAAATAATATATTTACATTCAAACAGATATTCATTCAAAAGGCAGTCACTTCCACAAGCTTTATTTCGTTTTAAAGAATTAATACCTTTAATTATTTCATTAATAGTAAATGGTTGATCAAGCTCCGGACATCGAGTATTCGGCAAATAAAAAATATTATGGAACCAAACTGATTCAGCATCATCATTTTCGAATTCATAAATACCACTGCTAATACTTGAGAAAAATGAAAGGAAATTATCTAATGATATAGTTTCACCTTTGTTTTTCTTTTAGATTTAAAGTATTTCCAAAAATCTTTGGGTTTTTTATTCTTCAAACTCTCTAACTCGGTTACTTTCCTTAGATTGTATTCTTTCTTCTTTTTGTTGATTAATGTTTTATAAGCCCGTTTGTATTCTAATAACTGCGTTCTATTGACATCGTTTCTGTCAGAATTAAATAAGTTTAACACTCTTTTTTAGTTTAAATGTGCGATTTTACAGTCGGTATCAAACCAATCTTTATGCTTAAAGCTACCACTTTCTTCAAATTTTCGGATTTATTAGAAATAACAATAATTTTCGAAAATAACGGATCTGCAACTCTCTGAAAAACGTCAGTAAAACTATTCAACGCATTGTTAATCGATTCATTACAATAGCAATTTATATCGTTCACAATTTCATTAAAATCCGGTTATTTGGCGATTATTCCCGAGCGGAATTCATTGCGTAAGGCCAGCATTTTTTTATTATCTGTTTTACCGGAGCGACCGACCCTATTTTTCGACAAATACAAAAAAAAAAAAAAAGTCACTTTCGTTTTTTTTTAATTTACATTTCACCCGCCGACCTAGTATTTTAACCAAAACTAGAAAAAAAGAAAAATTGCGCCGATTGCCGAAAGTGTTGTTCATAATTTGTTTATAATACGGGTTGTTGCGTTGTGCCAATTCGACTTGTAAAGCGTCAGCGATTTTCATTGGCTATTGCAGCCAATACCACACGCTATTAGCCAATCGGTGAGTATTCAACAAATGATTTTCATATTGCATTTCCGAAATGGCGGACATTAACATCAACGAGACAAATGCAGCATATATGAAAATCAAATTAATTAAAAACGGAGCAGAAACAATTTCAATTAGAAAAGATAATATTCAGAACACCATTGTTGACATCATGCCCATATTATGTGATACGAAATTCAAACTAATAATGAGTTTTTGCAGATGATGCAGAGGTGTCACCATCGAAAACTTATTTATTAAAATGCATATCCTGTAATATTTTTATGGATAAAAATCAACATCCCGAAAATGTCCAAGAAGTACTACTTTACGTTTCTTTATAATGAACATGAGGACTGAACCACAGGTCCTTGCATCAATAATCCCATTCCCCACCCACCCATATATATTCTTTATTTAGAAAAAAAGTATTCAACACAGCTTCTGAAAAAAATAACATTGGGTCCCGATATTCGTTTGTCCGTCAAAGTCACAAGAAAGTTTTATTTATTTTTCTTGACATTATTTTTCAAAAATGAGTCATTATTTAGCCGAAATATGATGTTCTATCAAAATAATGTTTTCATACAGCAAGATTTGTACTGCAAGAAATGCAAATAAATTTATCTCACCTCAGGCTCTGTTGATAAATGTGCTCAGGGCCCTCGTTTGGCCGTTTTTGGGGCCGAATTTTGGGGCCGAAATTCGGCCCCATTCCACCTTAAAATAGTATACTTTTGTCCCATATTTCACCTAAAAATTCCTCCCTCCAAAACAATTTTTTTTAATATATTTTTAATTTTATACCTATGTTGCCAGCTGGTATCTTGCTATAAACCTTCGATTAAATGTATATTTATGTAAATTACATTAAAATAGAGCAATATTAAATGTTGAATGATTGGTGAAAAGATCTTGTAAAATTCCCCTTTCGCCGAAAAAAAAGTGAAATTCCCCCCTCTAAGGGCCCCGGCCCCAATCCCCCAAAGTGTAGCAAGGGCCCTGGTGCTCAATCGGCTCTCTGTATTTGTTCCAAGGGTAATTATTATCTTAACATTTATATAGCTTTCTCTGTTTTTTATATATCAAAAACATGTTATTGCTGTTTCTCCTTAAAATAATACAGACAACACATTCCATAGAAATTTTCATTTGAAATTAAACTGTGAATAAGAGGGGAACAAAATAATACGTGCACAAGTTTACACCATTTTATTTTGACAATCCTGTGAGTCTTTTACGAATTTTTTTAAAAATAATATACTATTTTAAAATATACAATTACTTTGTTCAAAAGTTGTGTTCTATATATAATTAATCTTGCGAGTAAGTTATATACAGTCAGCAGAGTAATTCTACTAGAACAATTTAAATCCATGCTACATGTGCTATTTCATTTTTTATATGACTTTCACTTAAGAAAATGTTCAATGAAATAAATTAAGGTTTCTAGGTATATTGTGTCTTTTACCTCAATATTTTGTTGGGGCGAATGTGAAGCCAATGGACATGATACAAAACTTACGAAGATTACCGCCTTACAATGTCATATACAAAATAATTATCACCTAACCCATGCGTTTTGAGAGAATAATATTGTTTAAATCTTTATTATATAAGTAAATATTAAGCATGTTAAACAAGGACGGGTAATTTTTGACTCCAAATGTATGATTTGATCATGCTACACACCAAATATTGAACCCCTGGCCCTTCCGGTGTCTGTTTTGTTAGGGATTATCAAAGACATTAATCTATGTAAATCTGAAGCGCAAACAGTTTTGACCACGGAGACATGCTTTGAGGAAACTTAGCAAAAAAACACTATATGGTTGGCATGCAACGCTACAAACCAAATAGACTTGCGGTTTCAGAGAATGATTATACTATTTATACTTATAAGCAAAACAGTAACCCATAGGGAGAGCAAATTTTCTGCATGATTTGAACAAACTTCAAAGAGAACCTCATAACGATGTTACACACCAAATATTGTAGTCAGGCCTCTTGTGTTCACTTTACATATATAAACACTATAACTCTCTCTGAATATAAAATGAAATGCAGCACATGTTTTTATAAGTCACGGTTTCTTAAATAAAATATTCACATTTTATGTACTAGAACTTTCACTACACAAAGTTTGGATCAAGATCAATTCAAGCGCAGTCTGATCAGGATCCAAAGTGTTCGCTTAACATCTTTAGAAGTACTGACTGAATATTAATTAGGCTGAACAGTTTGGATCCTGATCAGACTGCTCTTTTGGAGCCAAAATGGTCGCAATCGCCCTAAGGTCCAATTTCCTGTTATGTGGCTCATTTTTTTTCTTATGATTGATACAAATTATCATGATATAAAGCAAGTCTGTTGTATATTAAATAGTTTTTTTTTAGTGTGCATATTCCACCCATGGATGAAAGTTACAAAGTTGGTTGTTATTTAAAGCTATTAAACAATTAAAAAAAATCTTTTTTATTTAAGTCAAATGCATGCTATATTTGTTATAAACATACATATGATTAACACTGAACAAAAGTGTAACGATCACTATAATACACTACACACCTGGCGTGGTGAATGGTCTCTATTGAAGCGATATAGTATAATACATGCGAAAGGTGTTTTAACATATAAATATATATAAAAATATGTTTACTATTATTATAAAAAGCTTCTACAACAGTGTAATAAGATATGTCATTCATTGTGAGATTTAAAAATCATTTGGCACATTTGTTCACCATCATTGGACGGTGTGTCGCACGAAAGAATTGCGTCAATATGTCCAAGGTCAAGGTCGCCACGACTAAAAATAGATTTTTCTTAAACAAAGGGGGTTAATTTTTTTAAACAGTCAGTTCAGTTTGACTTGTCTCCCTTTATCAAACTTTTTTTTCAAATTGAAAACCTGGTTTTGTGACAATTTTTTCCCTTGTCATGAAATTTGGTCAGAACATTTGTTTCCTTGATTCGAGAGTTAAGTTCGAAAATGGTTCCGGTCAGTTTAATAATATTGCTGCGGGGGGGGGCAGTTTTGTTATATTTATATAGTAAAAAAGCTTGTGAACACTCTAGAAGTCAATTTTTTTGCCTAATCATCATGAAAATCGGTGAAAAAATTGGTTTTATATATATCTCAGATGAGTTTGCAAATGGTCCCGATCGGTAAAAAAAACATGGTCACCAGGGGGGTGGGGCTGTTTTCCTTATGTGACTATATATAGAGAAACCTTGTGATAGAACACTATAGAAGTGACATATTTTGCCTAATCATCGTGAAACTTAGTCTACACATTGGTTTTATTGATTTCTTGGACACGCTGGAAAATGGTTGAGAACGGTGAAACACACTTTTTAGCTCACCTGATTGCTCAGGTAAGGTTTTAGGATTGGTCTTTGTCCACTGTCCGTCCGTCCATATTTGGTTTGTAAACACTCTAGCATTCACATTTCTCAAGCATTCTTTATCGAAGTTGCTGAAAGATCTCAGTCAAGTTTGATGATGAGCAAAATCACATAATGAATGCCATAATTATTGCCCTTAGATTGTCCTAATTTTCATTATATTATACAAAATCCTTGTAAACATTCTAGATGTCACAATTAGGTTTCAGATTCTATTAATCTTGGTCATAATATTTTTTTTTGTAAGCAAAGTTTGATGTTTGGTAAGTGGGGTAACTCAAAATATAGGTCACCATTTTAAATGTTACAAAAAAAAACACTCCATACGCCAAAGTTTTGATTTAATAACGATGAAACTTGACCAGGATGTTTGTCTGGTCAATATCTAGGTCAAGTTAAGCATTAGGTAAACATTGAATGAACCTACTCCTCTCAGGTGATTGAACTAGGGCCATCTTGGCCCTTTTGTTTCCCTTTATTTTTTAGCTCATTTGCTCATGGTGAGCTTATGTGATCGCCTTCTGTCCGTCGTCCGTCGTGCGCCGTCAACATTTGCCTTGTTAAAACTCTAGAGGCCACATTTATTGTCAAATCTTCATGAATGTTGGTCAGAATATTGGTCTCAATGATATGTTGGACGAGTTCGAAAATGGTTAAGTTTGCTTGAAAATCATGGCTGCCAAGGGGCGGGGCATTTTTTCTTATATGGCTATATATGTCTATAATAAAATCTTGTTAACACTCTTGAGGCCACATTTGTTGTCTGATCTTCATGAAACTTGGTCAGAAGATTCATCCCAATAATATCTTGGACGAGTTTAAAAATAATGCCAGCTGGTTGAAAAACATGGCCGCCACGGGGGCGAGCTTTTTCCTTATGTGGATACAGTAAAACCGTGTGAACACTCTAGAGGTCACATTTATTTTCCGATCATTAGGAAACTTGGTCAGAAGATTTGTCCCAATGATATCTTGGATGAGTTTGAAAATGGTTTTGGTTGCTTTAAAAACATGGCTATCAGGGGCGGGGCATTTTTCCTTATATGGCTATATATGACTTCAGTAAAACCTTGTTAACACGCTGGAGGCCACATTCATTGTCCAATCTTTATGAAATTTGGTCAGAAGATTGGTCTCAATGATATCTTGGATGAATTTGAAAATGTTTATGTTTGCTTGAAAAACATGGCTGACAAGGGGCGGGGCTTTTTCCTTATATGGCTATAGTAAAATCTTGTTAACACTCTATAGGCCACATTTACTGCCCGATCTTCATGAAACTTTATCAGAAGATTCATCCCAATAATATCTTGGACGAGTTTAAATATGATGCCGGTTGGTTGAAAAACGTGGATGTCAGGGGGTGGGACATTTTTCCTCATATGGCTATAGTAAAACATTGCTAACACTCTAGAGGCCACATTTATTTTCCAATCTTCATGAAACTTGGTCAGATTATTTATCCCAATAATATCTTGTTATCTCAGGTGAGCGACTTTGGGCCTTTCAGGCCTTCTTGTTATTTTTGAAAGATCATCTAATAAATGACCACATACCCACAACCGACATTATACCCCCTCTCCACCCACACCCCACCTCCAACCCAAAAATATTTTTTCTTTCTTTGGAACATGGTAAGAAACAAAACACAAATATTTATTTATTTTATATTTTAAGGACCGTACAAACATCCCACCCAAGCTATTGCTATCAGAATTGAAATAGAATCTTATTAGTTTGTTTTATGTCTGCAAATGTTCAATATACTGTGAACACTATACCTGATCTCAGAATCGTCTATGAAGTACAACTTCTTTAAAACATAAGCGATCAATATGTTTCAATTATGGTCCTCTTCCACTTAGTATATGACTATATTTCCTTGACCTTATTGAAAATTAACAATTTCCCCATGATGGCTTACGTTATACTGTCAAGCACTCGAATAGTCGAGTGCGCTGTCCTCTGACAACTCTTGTTTATTGAACCCTTAATTGACCTAAACCAGAATAACTTTTTTTCAAGATTTGCCTAAGTGTATTTCTCACAAATAATTTAAATGACTTCATATGTTTAGTTAGTGTTTGTCATGTATAGCATTGTCAAAGTTTCATTTGTAATCATTTCCACATATCGTTAACTTGAGATACCTGAATTTCTCATCTTAAAATTGTACCAAAGAATTTACAGAAACTGGCACTTTCACATTTATCTGGTAAAATTATGTGTCTTTATGTCATGGAATTTACTTTGTGGTAAGTGCATTTTGAGCGCCTTTAGTAAGAAATTCATCTGCATTTATTGTAATCAATGCATGTTCATGTTTTCACACTCATTAATAAATATTTTGTTTGTATTGAAACAAGTAAACAAGTTAACGTCTTTCAAAAAAAGCTTGAAATTGTTTGAAAAAATGTTGCTTAAACATAAAAAAAACCAACTCGTGTTAATTGTGTTGTTTTACTTCGCTATTCGTCCCCGAAGACAGTTTCCAAATATCCATACACAAGACATGCAGTTCCCATGCTAATCCATACATGGTGGCAACGTATATGGATATGTCTTAAACATTTATACTGGCCTGAAAACGCAATTTTATTGGCCAATCAAATGAAAGTAAAAACGTGGCGATGCATATTTCGTTGACCATTAGGACAAGTAGTGAAATGTTGCTTTATTGATGATTATAAGTGTCTATACCCTTTGAGGGATGGTTGATACACAAGACTGTATTCACTATAACTATCAGAGAGCAACCAACAGCTACAAGCATACAAAATACCGGCAGCGCCTGTTTCCTTAGCCAGGCAGAAGGCGGAGCTTATCTGGTTTCGCTTACTATAACTATTACAAGTAGTCCCGATGTTTGTTACACACTGGCAATGAATGCAAGTGCTACATTTTTTTTCCATACTACCAATATTGCAATCATTCTGGTACCAAAACTTCCTGAAAAAAAGAGGGACAGAGACCCACGTCGATGAGCGAGACTCGCTGGAACTGAACTGATCTGAGCAACGTTTGATATGTTTCTAAAACCATTTTCAAACTCTGTCAAAATATCAACCAGAAAATATAACAGGTTTTACTATAGCCATATGAGAAAAAATACCCAGCCCCCTTGCATCCACGTTTTCAACAGACTTGAACCATTTTTGAACTCGGCCTTGGTATCATAAGAACAATTGTTCTTACCAAGTTTCATGAAATTTGATCAAGTGTCAACAAGGTGTTACTATAGCCATAAATATAACGAAAAATGCCCCGCGACCACATAGCTTTTACGAACCATAAGCATATTGGAACTCGGCCGAACTATCATTAGAAAAATGTTCTAACCAAGTTTCAGGTGAGCTAAACATGCTTAAACAATTAGGAATTACAATATCATTTAAGTTCTTTATACTGAGTAGACCTTTGTGCAAGCTTTGATTAACTCACCTGCAAAGACACAAAAACGGGTTCTACCCAGGAAACGAGGGCGTTACGATTTGCCTAAGGTTTTCAATGCAATCGAGCTTAAATATGTTAACTAATAATACCGGTAGAGCTGTGTAAATTAAATTGTGCCTCTTTGTCTCAAGTTTAAACATCGAACTAATTTAAGCAAAGCTTCCAAAATCAGAGGCGATGTAAATCAAACTTATAGTAACCGAGGTGGGAATCCGGAAACGATACATAGAAGCTAACGACACAATTGCTCATAGAACCTAAAACGTATATAATGGCTTTGAGCGAATGAAACTTTTATGTCATCACTTTGAAAGTCTAGATTTTGTTGCACATACTGACATAGTCAGCTATCATCTGTTTCCCTGCTGACTGCAAAAGCTTCCCCATGTGTTTGTCCACTCCTGCTGATTTTACCTTCTTCAGCGATTTGATTGCTGGGTCCGCTTGGTCGTCGTTGTTGGTTGCTGGAGGGACATTCGGGACTTTAGAGTCTCGTGAAGTTCTAAAGTTGTACAGCTCTGTTAGTTATTATAAGATCAGTGAATGAATTATAATTGAACACACACTGACCATGAAGTACGAAATGTAAGAAATGGCTTTTTTTGTTCAAATTCATTATTTTCGTCGTTATTTTTACACCGAATACGTTTGTCCCTCTCCTAGAGTGTATCATGCCGAAGGTAAAGCGCGGCTCACTAATGTATGGATTCGCGTAACAGTATTTACTAAAATTGACCATGTTGGAACCACAGGTATTGGGCGCGTGACCAAGTCACTTGAACACTATCAATACGTCAAAAAAAAATTTTTTTTCATGAAAAAAAAAGAAACAAATCTGGTAAAATATATCATTATTAAAAAAAAAGAAGAAAAAAGCTGTTTTATGACATGTTAATAGTGTTAAAGTGACTTGGCCACGCGCCCAATACCTGCGGTTGGAACGATGTTTAAATTGAATGTATTCCCAGTTAATTACATTACATCAGGTTTGACTTTATATAATTACGCATTTGCAGAAACGTATTTTATTAACGTGAATATACACACGTAATCAGGCTTAAAAATGAAATTTCCTATTCGTATTTAAGTTCCCTCATAAAAACACTCAATGTTTCTTCCAAATATTGTTTATAACTGCATTTATACCTTTACAGCAATAAAACATCCTTTCTGATTCTTTTTCTAAAAATTATACAATGATCATAAACACCAATATGTTTTCAAAACGGTAAGTTTTATTTGAATTATTAACTTATTGCAATACAAAAATATATTACTTGGAATGAATTAACTTATTGCAATACAAAAATATATTACTTGGAATGAGTCATGACAATTTATGTATCACACCCGTCAAAAGGCAATGCAATGGTGCGCTAAGGAAACAAGAACATACAGCTCCCCATCTGAAAAGACCCGTTTGGGGGAAAAGTAGTTAATTTAACTCAGGCTGGTGTTGATAAACTTTGGTTAATTGGCTCTAATAATGAGTTCTCTTGGCTATGTGTTAGCTATTCTGATATAACTCAATATGTCACATAAAATAAAATAAAATTTGATGTTTCTAATTGAAATGAAACAGACACCTGAAATTCTCTAGCAATTTTTCAGCTGAATTTTAGGCAATTAGAAAACCGTGTTACTTATATACTATTGTAAAAATTGTGAGTAATTTTATATAAATAACAAGGAAAAATGAAATATACATCATTATGCATGTGTTGTTCTATCAGTAACTCCAATTTTATGAGAACATTAAATTTTAGTCGGAACAGTAATTGTAAAACGAACAAGTGAAAACCTCGCTACATCCAGCCATGTATCCCGAAAAGATTAAACACAAGATATGCGTTTGTGAAACACAATATCCCTTACCTCACTTTAAAGCCGAGAGCAGCTTTTCCCCCAATTAAAAATATCGTGACGAAGTGACGGTTTATTGATCTTTGGCAAACAAAGTTACGGGCCTTGGGCATAGAAAACGCTATCATATATTGACCTGCTTTTAGTGTGTGATTCTATATGTGCCAAACATACAACAATTTACGTAGATTTTGAAAAGGAGAAATACCCCAAACCCGTATTTTAGTGTGACACATGATAAGCCACTGTCTAACATTCTTTTGACTTAGATTCTGTAGACAGGCGCGCTAAAGATTGTTTGTTAATCAGAAAACGCATTGAGATTAACAGCTCATATAGACATATTTACATGCAATTTAAAGTTATGTGTTAAACATGTTTGAGGTTTCTTAAGACAAGATATGCACTGAGACGCAAACGTTTTGTTTGCTTTGTACCCGAAAAATCATGTTTTCCTGATTAATTTGTAGAAAATACTAAAATTATCATATAATTCAAATGTTTTACCGCTTTAAGTATTGCAATTAATACAAAAACACAGATAAATAGTGATTTATAAATGGCCCTGATGACCCGACACTTTTTTTAAAATGTAGGATTACACTTATTCCAATTCGCATAGGGCAAAATAATAAAACTGCAAACTTTCAAAGCATGTTTCTTGCATTTCCAATATATCCAAAATTGAAAATTTTGTGTTATACATTTGTCCTCTTCCAATAATTGCAACAGAAAAGGTACGTTATCGCAATTCCTAAGAAAGTAAATATGCCCAACACGCAAGCACCCTCGGAAACAGGGTATTGGCAATACTTGAATTGTGTTGGTATAGTTTATCAAAGAGAATGAAATGGCTTTAGGATTGGATCGTTTTAAAATCTAGAGGTGTGATTCGTTCAAGCTTTGTGGAATAACATCATAACATTACGTGTCTTTCTCCTTGTAGTTTGAAGTCATTTTACTAGATTAGCTTACGTAAAGCATGTTAACTTTGGGGCGCAGGAAGTGTTACTCCAGAGACATGATTTAAACAAACCAAAAAGATGTTACGCACTAAATATAAAAGCAAACATTATTGTTTTAGAGGAAAAGATCTTAAATATTGGCATTGTTTAAATCTATTTTTCACTTCTTTGCAATGGACCGGAAATATTTAGACAACTTTCACAGAAGTTAAATTTTCATTACTGTAAAATTTCGTTAAAATATTTAAACGTCTTTAGGAGGAGCAGTCCTTAAAAGAAAAAATGCACACACATTACGCACCTCACACCCTAACGGAAAAGGTATTACGGTTTTTTAAAAGGTCATAATTGACACATTGTTCTCAGGTGAGCCAAACCTAGCAGCGAGTGTCAAATGTTATTATATTCAAATATTTATTTTATTGTTTATTTTGTTGTTTTATTTTCATTATTAAAGAAATCAATAATTGTATTTTATGTATGTTTTGAGTGTTCTTAAGTTTCTTATTTGTTGTATATATTATTGTTGATAAATGTACTGTACTTTAACGGTAATATCTACGTAATATCAGAATATATATGTGTAGCATAATTTATATTTTTTACAAATTATGTATTGAACGTTTTAAAGTATACGTTGAGTCAAGAGTTATTAATTGATGTGTTCTATCTTACACAATTTAAATTAAAAAGACTATCGATGTGAGTTTTTTTTAGATTTGTTTCCAACATTTATTTATAAAAGCAAACAAATATATTTGCCTGAAACTAATCGTTAGACAACTAATATATTTTACGATTGTCTTTCACATTCTGTCAGCGTCTCAGGTGTTGCTGGCAGAGCGATAAAGCTTTGAAATAACCACCTGTACCATTGTCTTGATGCCCATGTTGTGTAGTAGCCACGAGTTACCAAACTAGGACACATTTTTGACATCAAAAGAGCTGAAAATCTTTATTAGCTCAGGTCGACTTCCAAACATTTAAAAATCAACAACAATACATATAATAATGAGTGCTGCAGTTTTCTTTTTTGACACTTTGTATTAAATTTGACTGTCAACAATAAAACTTTCAATATGCACCTGACATTTTACATTGAGACATTTAACAATATCTTCACCGTGCGGGGCGAGTTAACACGTCTAACATACATGCAGCCAGGGTTGCCACTTGCTCAATTGGTTTCAGCCAAATTTACGGTACACCATTAATTCTTCACATTTTATCATTGTTTGGGGTTTTATGAAGAATATGTTATAGCCGATTGGAAATTTCTTGAGCCAAATTTCTTACTTTGCAGCAAATTGCAGAACAGGCGATAGTGTTCATGAAAAGCAGAACCGTCTTGCTGCGTAGAGTCTAATACAGACTTTGCTTTGTCAATGATATATTTCGATATGTGCATGATTTTACTGAGAAATAGTCAAGCAAGCTACACAGGAAGTGTTAACAATGAGTAAACAATTGGATGTGTGGATGTAATATCAACTTCTATCGTAATTTCATCTTGACCACCATTGTACATATATCGCATGCACTCATCCATTATATATACATATATATATTATATTAATGATTAATGTTGTACATTCAAATATCACCGGTAATATATTAAATTTGTAAGAAATTATGGAAGATTAAAATGGTTGAGTGTTCACAGACCGTTCTTGGAGATCTCAGTCATAGTTAAAGTGTTGAATACTACTTAATTGAAAAGTTCTCAGTCAGATACTACTGATGATTTATATACTATAATTGTGCATAAATATACACCTTACCCTTGAAAGCACAGAAACTATTCAAAATAAATTGATTAGGTGTCAAATGAAAAAAAGGAAGGACAACAACCTGTTTTTGTAAAAAAAAAACGTGTTCTTGTTTATTTCAGAATAAAGTATGATTTTGTTGACTTTAACATTCGAATAATGCTACATGCCAAGTACTAAATGTGTTCCAAAAACATACTACATTGTATGTGTTAAAATTCATATTCAGTATACGTGCTTTTGTACTACAATAACAATTCTTAAAAGGTAATAATGGCTCAGTTATATATAAGGTCACTGACCCAATAAGTTTGGTATAATTATATCGCATCATACCAAAAAATAGTCCACCCATGTCATGATATAAACATGAAGTTATTTCTTATTTGAACGTCTCTACTTGGAGATTAATAATGGTCCTTTTCACCAAGTTCAATCGGCAAATAATTTAAGTTATGTTTCTTAGGTGGTGTCGCCAGGTTTAATAGTTTGTTTTTGCTTAAGAGTGTATTTAATCTTTCTGAATTGTAATTAATTGCACTGGAAATGTGTTAATGGCTTTAGATGAAATTGAAGGGGATTAAAGAAAAAATAATTTTCTGGCAATCTGTCTTCAATGTGTTTATGCTTGTATCTAGCTACTTACTTATAAATAATAACCTCGATTACATTTTGAATTAAAAACATTTTTTTGTTAATTGTATTCACACCGAATTAATTCACATGCATTGTCAAACGTTGCAATATAATTATAAGAAAGACAATGTATTAAAACGTTTGCATAATAAAGATGTTACATTATAAGATGCACAGCGCAAATTACCTATTTTACAAACTGAACGGCTGAAAGTTTCGGAATTCCCTGTGTTTTATAAGTATTGCCATTAGTTTAAACTTTTAAGTAAACCACTTTTGGGCCTTTAAAAATGACAATCATCATATGTACGTTATTACTCGTCACTTACACTACACCTATTTCGCAAACAAATGTATAGTAATCGCATGTTAATACTTCTGAATCAACTGTTACAGTTTGTCGCTTACCTGCGCACTAAAAACCGGTTTAAACCGCCAATGCTTTGCATTGACCGTTCCAAGGCGGTGATCCCAGCTTTATTTTTATATGTGTTTATGTTGTTTTGTCTTGTGCTGTTTTGTACTGTTTTGGCAATTGGTCACTTGCCTTAAGTAAAGGACCACCTAATTGTATATAATGTGAATGCAATACTGCTACAGCAGCTGGAGTTTCACTTCTTTATATTGTACACTATTGTAAGAACGTTGTAGTGTTTTTAAATATTAGTCAAGTCAATTATCGGGTTTCAGTTACTGTTTTAAGGCTATTTCAGGCTTTGACTGGGTCTCATTCAGCTTATGACACCGCAAAATGTTTGCAAATTATAAGTATCATAATTCAAAAGTGGATCACTTTAATATCGGACTGTGATATTTAACTACGATACGTATTCTTTATAATGCCCATGTAACATATTTACTGCATAGGCAACTGATAAGCTACGTATGCAAATTGTTTTAAGTCGTGGCAGTCTATATCTGACGGCAGCTATCCGTATTGTGTCTGTAGTCAAACGCAGAGTACTTGTTAATCCGTGACAATGTTTTGACAGTCATGCTTAACATTTTGCCACAAATCAAACAACCATATAACTAGTTTTATTTAACCGTACCTGAAGTAACTGACGTACCGTATTGCACACTATTGAAACTTTATCGAGCCTTTGCAGTAAAATACGTACTACGCTTCAACACGTAATCTTTGAGGATACAACACGATTGGTTACAGTTTGGGCATGCGTAGTTCACACCAACGGCGAATGCCGCGCTTTGAATCGGCGAGCAAAGCGCCGTCATTTTTGTTCACTATTCCAAAAATATCTCGATCTATTACGCTCTGATAAGCTCTGATACGAATTGGTTGACGCTTTGAGGACAAAATATTTCCCGACATGTTACGATTCCTCCCGCTTTGATCCCGCTTTGATCAGGCTTTGTTAGGCTTAAAATCACGCTTTGATAAGCTTTATTACGCTTCATTACTCTTTGATGCAATTATGACGCATTAAATCAGGCTCTGATACGACAATCAAGCTTTGTTGTGCATTTTTACGCTCTGTTACGTATGTAGAAATGTCGAGAGTGCCGATTTTTATCATTTATCAGAAGATGCTGGACCAGGTTATGGCTAACTGAAGAAGAAGACAGCAATATGGCCATTACACTAGCCTCCTGGACACAACTCAGATTAGAAGACCCTGGTGCCTTCAGAAACTTCACCAGATTAAACCCTGAGGTGTTTGATGATATCCTGGAAAGAGTGGCACCAGTCATCCAGAAGCAGCAGACTAATTACAGGCACTCTCTGTCAGCTGGCCTAAAGCTGGCAATCACCTTGAGACATCTGGCCACTGGGGACAACTACAGGTCAGTGACATATGGATTCAGATGTGGTATCTCCACAATATCAGAGCTGATTCCAGAAGTGTGCACGGCAATTGTGCAGGCATATAAAGATGAAGTTTTTAACCCACCTACCACCCCTGAAGCCTGAAGACATCTTGCCCAGCAGTTTGAAGAGAGGAAGAATGTCCCCCATGCAGTTGGTGCCCTGGATGGATGCACATAGCCATCAAGAAACCAGCAAACCCAGGCAAGATCTACCACAACTACAATGGGTTCTTCTCCATACCAATGCTGGCCCTTGCAGATGCAGAATACAACTTCATCTGGATTGATCTGGGATAAAATGACACATACCTGACTCCCGGATATTCACGGACTCTGAGCTATTTGAATGACTAGAGGATGGGGCCATAGGGCTACCCTCATCATGCCCTCTCCCTGGGGAAACTGAGCCAGATATCCCAACCTTCATCCTGGTTGATGATGCCTTTGCCCTGAAGAGCTACATGATGAAACCATACAGTAGAAGAGGGATAACAGATGAGCAGAGAATCTGCAACTACAGGATCTCAAGGGGTAGGAGAGTGGTGGAGAATGCCTTTTGCATACTGGCAAACAGGTTTAGGTGCCTGTTGGGAACAATGGAACAAAAGGTAGAGAACGTCAGAAATTTGGTGGAGACTGCTGTGGTGCTGCACAACCTGTTGAGGCATAGGGTGGTGATGGCAGCAAATGAGGTGGACTACGAGGATGAATAGCACAACTTCTTACCTGGGGCCTGGAGACATGGACCTCAGTGGGAAGATGTTCCACAGCCACCTGCGAGGGGGAACCTCGCCACTGTGGATGCCAGACATCAGCGAGATCATCTCAGAGACTACTTTGTCTCTCCAGTGGGTGCTGTTGACTGGCAGCAAAGAATGGCTGGTGTTGTACTTCCCACTGCAGTTGAAAAGAGGAATGGGTCAGAGGGTTAAAAATGAATACTAATGTGTTATGAATATTTTGAACATAATTAGTAATATTGACTTTGAAATATGTGTAATTTGTAAGATGCTTTTGTTATCCATGTTATTGTTGTTATTATATTTAATTCATATGTTTGTCATTAGTTTAAATAAAGACTTTATTGTTTGCCCAATGAAAAATATCAGATAATATGGAACTGTAAATTGAAAATTCAAAGAAACATGTTATAGAATTTAACATTAAGATATGTGCCATAGATGAATAAATGATTGTGTGTATGTTGTATTGTTTAACTAAGTTTTAATTAATATCTGTCTTTAAAAAAATCTATTTAAAAGTTCAAGGTATTCATCCAAATGTAACATATTCACGTGTATTACTTTATTGTTAAGAAACATATTATATATATGTAAAAAAAGCAACAAACTGAATCAAGTAAAAAGCATTTGTTTAAATGTAGCATATTCTCTTTTATTATTTGTATTATTACGAAACATATTATCGATATGTATAAAATTAATAAACTGAACCAAGTAAAAGGCATTCCTTTTAATGTAACATATTATCTTTTATATTTTTATTAATAAGAAACATATTATCAATATGTAAAAAAAAGCAACAAACTGAACAAAGTTTAAGGCATTCTTCTAAATGTAACATATTCTCTTTTATTTGTTTTATTATTAAGAAAATATCAATATGCTCAAAAAGCAATAAACTGAACAAAGTTAAAGGCACTATTTTAAATGTAACATATTCTCTTTTATTATTTAAATTATTAAGAAACATATTATCAATATGTAAAAAGAGCAACAAACTGATCCAAACAACAAACACAAAAATATTATAACTGTTTACAAATCATTAGATGTCCATGGCGAAGTCATCTATCTACACAATATAAATTTATGCACAATCTGAGGTCAATTACAGTTTCATGCTGTTCTTAGGTAATCAAATATCAGTATCATCTTCAGATGAAGGTTGAGGAGTTCCCAGATGGGTCACAGCAGATGATGGCCTGGTGGTGATCCCTGCAGTGGTCATGGCTGTGCTCACAAAGTCACTCACGTTCGGGGAGTATGTGGTCTTTTCAGTAGCAGCAGCAGTATAACTTTGGGAGCGGTCAGCTGTAAGTGAAGGTGATGACCTTGGTAGGAGTGTCATGGCTCTAGTTGCCCCCGTGTTCAGGTCTAAGATGTTGGTATACCTACTTGAAGTTTGTGATGATGGTTGTGGGTACAGGGCAGGCTACTGGCTGCTCATGTAATGATAGTCGTTGGAGCCCCAGACATGGGCTGTTGACCTGGCATATGCTGTGTCGACCACAGTGATGGTGAAGGCTGTCACTGGGGACTCTTTGACACCATTCTTGAGGGGCACTGTCAACTGGTGAAGCTTGATAGGAACGACTGACGTTGTGGCTTGATTGGCTGGATTAGGGCGACCTGTTGCTGCTGCTGTGGGAAGGTGGGCATCTGCTGAAACATCTCAGGGCGCTCTTCAGCCTGCCTCTGTCCTTCGTGTAGCACTTCCATAAGCTTGATCTGTGTGGTCCGTTTGATGTCCACAGGAAGCTGGGCCAGACTCTCATCGATTTGTCTGGCAAATCGTGGAGGGACCAACTTTCTTGCCAGACATAAACTCCATCAGACTTTTCTTCAAGTCAACACTCTCTGTTGAGAGTCTATGAGAGGGTGGCTCTGTAGGCTGGGACTCTGACCCAGAGTCTTACTGAATGATGACTTCCGTTGGTTCTCTACCTCTACCACGGATGCTCACCACGTTTCTGCGTTCCACGCTTTTGATGTGGTCTTTGAGGAAGGAGAACCTCTCCCAGACCTATTTATCCGTGGCAGACATGTCCTCGACTGTCTCAGAACCCTCACTCGACTTCCCCACAGTCCTCTTTAGGCGGCTCATCTGGGTATGGTTGGACTTGTAAAAGGTTTTTAGTGCTGCAACCTCAACACCCATGTCAGCATTTTTTCCTCCCATAGCTTCTCTTTGTTCTGCGGGTCTTTATAATCTGTCCTTCTCTTTGAGTAGATGGAAGGAATGTCTTTTAGCCAGTCAATGACCTCTTCTTTTTACGCTTCTGTTAGTGTTTCCTAGTAGTATGGTTTGTGCGTAGGCTTTTTGCTGGCGGCTGCTGCTGGAACAGGTGTAATGACTGGGAGATGATCCCCTGCAGGGTGAGGCTGTGGCTGCTCTCGCTCTGGAACCAGTATTTCTTCATCTTCTGCCGGCGGTGGTGTTGGAGACCTCGGCCTTTAAGCCACTTGGCCTATGACTGTCTCTTTTCGGCTCTTCTTGCTGCACCTCTACCTCTCTTGGGTCCCATCTTTGTGTTAAAGACTCTATAAAGGTGAGGATCCGTAAGTATTTACCAATTTTTAAATATTTTTTTCATATTATATTTATAAAGGTTATAAAATTAATATATATATATATATATATATATATATATATATATCTATATATATATAAGATATCTAATATATATATATATATATATATATCTATATATATATCTCTATATCTATATATATCTATCATATATATATATATATATATATATCTATATATATATATATATATGCTATTGGACATAACAATACAAAAATGAGCAATACAAATTGTTTTGAGCTCAAAATGCAGTGTCCTCCAAATTAATTGTGTTTACAAACAATCAGTTAATTTACATCGTTGTTTACTCGTAGATTAAAAGTGAAAGTGACTCAGGTCACCAAAAATATATCGTTGAATTACAACGTTTTCTGGTATCACTCACACAGTAGGTCTCTTCTAGATGGCTAAAACGTTTGTTGTGATATAGTAATTTACTTTCTGCTGGTAAAAAGTCGTTTAAAATGAATTAAAATTGAATTTTCTTTCGGCTATTTGTAGCATCCGTAACCGCTTTGAGGCTAAACATCACGTAAGTTGCAAAGTTGAAAACATTTCTTTCAATTATAAAACGGGTATATCTTCCATTAGTATTGACAACGTTGCACCTTAGCTGTGTTATGGGCATTTGTTATGCAACAATGACTGAAATCCGTAACAATTAGACCAGATTATATGCATAATAATTGAATTTCTCACCTTTAGAGCTTTTAATAGTAGTTTTCCAGGTTCAGGATACGTCCTCTTAGTTTGAAAATTATGCAGTGTGTGGAACTCAAGTGCTATTTAAAGAGATGCTGAAAATTATGCAATGTGTATCGTTCCAATTTGAGAATTTTAGTATAAGTACTGCCGAAGCAGTACATAAAGCCATGTGTGGTACTCAAGTGCTATTTATAGAAATGACGAAAGAGCGTCATATCGTAGGGGTCGTGAAAGATCGTGCAAAAGCGTGAGGCAGCTTGCCAAGAGTATCAAAGCCTTTCAAAACGTGTCAATCCTTGATGAAAGCGTCTCAATTCGTGGTAAAGCGGGAGAGTTCTTCATGAAAACGAAACAAAGCGTGTCATATCTTGATGAAAGCGTCTGACCTCGTGTAAGATCTTCATGCCAGATCGTAGCAAATCTTCAACCATCTAAACGAAGCGTGTCAAGTGGTGACATACCGTGAAGACTGGGGTCCCCGCTTTGAACCAAGCTCTGTTAAGCTTTTCTACGATTTGAGCCAAGCTTTGCTGAGTTTTGTTACGGTTTTTTAAGCTTTGATACGCTCTCGGCGCTTTAATCAATTCGTGACAGAGCGCCCAAAATTTTTAAACAGTTTAAAAAAAATTGGCGTTCTCTCTGAATCATTATAAGAGCAAAATGGTCAGCATGATTTTATTAGCTCATCTATTTTTTGAAAAAAAAATTATGAACTATTGTCATCACCTTGGCGTCGGCGTCGGCGTCTGCGTCGGCGTCGGCGTCTGCGTCGGCGTCGGCGTTGGCGTCCGGTTAAGTTTTGCGTTTAGGTCCACTTTTCTCAGAAAGTATTAATGCTATTGCATTCAAACTTGGTACACTTACTTACTATCATGAGGGGACTGGGCAGGCAAAGTTAGATAACTCTGGCGTGCATTTTGACAGAATTATGTGCCCTTTTCATACTTAGAAAATTGAAAATTTTGGTTACGTTTTGTGTTTTGGTCCATTTTATTCTGTAAGTATCAAAGCTATTGCTTTCATACTTGCAACACTTACTAACTATCATAAGGGGACTGTGCAGGCAAAGTAATGTAACTCTGACTGGCATTTTTACAGAATTATGTGCCCTTTTTATACTTAGAAAATTGAAAATTTGGTTAAGTTTTGTGTTTAGGTCCACTTTATTCTCACAGTATCAAAGCTATTGCTTTCATACTTGCAACACTTATTAACTATCATAAGGGGACTGTGCAGGCAAAGTTATGTAACTCTGACTGGCATTTGGACGGAATTATGGGCCCTTTATACTTAGAACATTGAAAAGTTTTTTGTTTTGGTCCACTTTACCCCTAAAGTATCATAGATATTGGTTTAATACTTGGAACACTCGCAAACTATCATAAGGGTACAGTAAAAGGACAAGTTGCATAACTCTGGTTGTCATTTTTACGGAATTATGGCCCTTTTTTGACTTAGTAACTTTGAATATATGGTTACATTTTGTGTTTAGATCCACTTTACTTCTAAAGTATCAAGGCTATTGCTTTCAAACTTCAAATACTTTCATGCTATCATGAGGTTACTGTACCTGGCAAGTTGAATTTTACCTTGACCTTTGAATGACCTTGACTCTCAAGGTCAAATTATTAAATTTTGCTAAAATTGCCATGACTTCTTTATTTATGATTAGATTTGATATATACTTTGACAAAACTACTCTTACCTGACATACAACAATAGACTCCACCCAAACCATCCCCCGTGCCCTCCCCCCCCTCCCCCTCCGAATCCCCCCCCCTCAATTTTTTTTGAAACGGTAAAAAACAAGAAAAAAGAAGAGGGGATATATTGCTTTGCACATGTCGGTCGGTCTGTCGGTCGGTCGGTCGGTCCGTCCACCAGGTGGTTTCCGGATGATAACTCAAGAACGCTTATGCATAGGAATCATGAAACTTCATAGGTACATTGATCATGACTTGCAGATGACCCCTATTGATTTTGAGGTCACTAGGTCAAAGGTCAAGGTCACTGTGACCCGAAATAGTAAAATGGTTTTTGGATGATGATTCAAGAACGCTTATGCCTAGGATCATGAAACTTGATAGGTACATTGATCATGACTCGCAGATGACCCCTGTTGATTTTGAGGTCATTAGGTCAAGGTCATGGTGACCCGAAATAGTAAAACGGTTTCCGGATGATAACTCAAGAACGCTTATGCCTAGGATCATGAAACTTGATAGGTAGAATGATCATGACTCGCAGATGTCTCCTATTGATTTTCAGGTCAAAGGTCAATGTCATGGTGACCAAAATAAGTTAAATGGTTTCCGGATGATAACTCAAGAACGCTTATGCCTAGGATCATGAAACTTGATAGGTAGATTGATCATGACTCGCAGATGACCCCTATTGATTTTCAGGTCACAAGATCAAAGGTCAAGGTCACAGTGACCCGAAATAGTAAAATGGTTTCCGGATGATAACTCAAGAACGCTTATGCCTAGGATCATGAAACTTGATAGGTAGTTCGATCATGACTGACAGATGACCCCTACTGATTTTCAGGTCACTAGGTCAAAGGTCAAGGTCACAGTGACCCGAAATAGTAAATTGGTTTCCCAATGATAACTCAAGAAAGTTTATGGCAAGGATCATGAAACTTCATAGGTACATTGATTAAGACACGCAGATGACCCCTATTGATTTTCAGGTCACTAGGTCAAAGATAAAGGTCACAGTGACAAAAACATATTTACAAAATGGCTGTCACTACAACTGAGGGCCCATATGGGGGGCATGCATGTTTTACAAACAGCCCTTGTTATTATTTTATGATTGAAATACCTCACCATCGCACCCAAGAATCCCCCCGAATCCCCCCCCGATTTTTTTTAAGATCATCTCACAAATGACCACCACACCCTCACACTATAACCCCCCCCCCCACCCCCACCCCAAATTTTTTTTGAAACGGTTAAGAAACACAAATATTTATTTTTATTATTTTATGTTTGAAATACCGTCCAACCATCGCACCCAAGAATCCCGCCCCACCCCCCCCCCCGAATTTATTTTTGCATTTCTTTTGCATTATTTCCCGCAATTTTGGAAGATATTGTAATAAATGTCCACACCCCCACACTATACACCCCTCTTCACTCCACCCCTCCCTCCTTTGTGATTGAAAATAAGAGTCCCTTCACCTTTAAAAAGAAAATAGATGAGCGGTCTGCACCCGCAAGGCGGTGCTCTTGTTTTTAATCAATGCTAGTACTGAAAGTAACAACAATTATTTAACTTTAAGAAAATTGGATGTACTTAGCACGTTTATTGGAGGAACTGTGTTTATCAATATTATACTCTCTTCTTGCTCATAAAATATGTTTTTATAATGTGTTAATTTATCAAATCAGATGAAATTATTTTGGGTCGTTTTGTTTATCGTTCAATAATTATAACATTGGCTGTGTAGTAAACACCATTTACATTTGTTGGTAAATGGCAGTGGGAAATGTAAACTGAATCAGGTAACTTAAGAACGAGTGTTATTTGGTACATGAAACAAATACTTAGTAATATAAGATGGTTGATAGTATCAAGTTTACATAAAACGAATCTAATATTTTATTAAATGTATCCAAAGGATCATTAAATTATTGAGATACATTGTACTGTTTAAATATGTGCGTTCGATAGATAATTTCCTATTAGTTTACACATTTCCCGTACTTAAACAGTTTATCTTTTTTATATCTTTGAGTAATATTAAAGGGATCTTTTCACGCTTTGGTAAATTGACAAAATTGAAAAAAGTTGTTTCAGATTCGCAAATTTTCGTTTTAGTTATGATATTTGTGAGGAAACAGTAATACTGAACATTTACCATGGTCTAATATAGCCATTATATGCATCTTTTGACGATTTTAAAACCTAAAAATTATAAAGCGTTGCAACGCGAAACGATTGAATAATTTGGAGAGTTCTGTTTTTGTCGTTAAATTTTGTGAAACTACGAAGATTGCTCATATAATGTATAAAATACGTTGTGTACTCGGCGGAATAGCTCAGTAGGCTAAAGCGTTTTTACTTCAGGACTCTGGCAGGACTCCAGGGGTCACTGGTTCGAAACCTGGACCGGGAAATATTCTTTTCCTTTTTTAAATTTTATTCTTGATTTTTTACTGGAGCTGTTACGATCCAATGTTAACATTTATCGATATAAAGCATTTTATGAATAAGTTAAAAAATGCCAAAATCTGTGAAAATGCCCCTTTAAGCAAGTAACGTCCGATTTCAAATTCTAGAACAAGAAAATCGAAAAAAATATTTTGTCCGTTAAGTGTAGGTTCTGGTAGTCGTTGCATGAGCCACCTGGAGGTTTGTGAATTTCCGTATACGACTTGTCGGATGCTTACCAATTTTTAGTTATATTCGTTGTCAATATACCATATCACTTTTCTTTTCGTACTGAAACGTTTTATATCCGTATTGAACAACGTCTCACTATAAAAATCTCTTTAAATCGCTTCATAGTTTATGCCTTTTTGCTGCGTCATTTTTGGTACGTTAAATCCACAGTCACATCCAACAACAAGGTTCTGCATTCGGATAAGTGTATACAACGCTTTAAATTCTATTAGTTTTCCAATTATCCCACATGACCACCATTTTTTTCAAAGCAAAAAACATTTAAATTCTCATTCATAATCTCGAAAACAAACGAAATATAAAGTCATTTGAATATTTCATCACCGAAAAAAAGCGTTTGATAGTTGTAGTTTCTCCTATGGAAGACAGACCACTCTTAAACCTAACGATCTCATCCACAAGCTTAGTATGTGCAGTAATACTCATTTTCCTATAAGTAATCCCCCAAAAAGTAATAATTTTATCTTTTTCTATAATTTTCTAAATAATCCCATTGAAGCATGTGCCATAGCAAACTTGACCACCGACTTGTCCGATAATAAGTAATGTTCTGTTATAAAAACCATTTGTAATTCGTACATTGACACTTATGCTGTTTTGAAAAAAATACAAGTCAGTCTTAAAAAAAAAGAAACAACTAATCAATGTTAACTTTGTTAGTATATATTTGGGCCGCGCTCTTTGAAAATGGGTTTAATGCATAAGCGTAAAGTATCGTCCAAGATTATGGACGACACTTTCCGCTTGTATGATATTTTTCACTTTCCGCTTGTATGATATTTTTCGTTTCAAAAAAGTCTCTTCTGAGCTTAAATCGAGTTGAGGCTGAAAGTGTGACGTATATTATTCAATATTATAATGTGTTTTAGTTCTATGCAGTATATAGTTTAATAGCTTATGGTTACAAGACTCTCTCTCTATTCCTTGATAATTTTAATATAGTTGCAGTTTCCCTTTATCGTATTTAATCTACGCATCGTGTATTCAATACGTTGTAAAAACATATTGCTAATGATGTCCAGTCTTATCTGAAGGCATTTTTTAATCGTCCAATGTCCCGCGACGTATTATTAGAGCCATGTTTATTTCAAAATAGTTTACAGATAATACTGATTATGTTTACTTTTTGAGAATGCATATATACATGATCTAAAGTTTAGTTAAACTGGTGACCTATATGCGAAATTAAGGGAAAGGGCCAAATATGTTGACAATGAGCCTTATTTTCTTTTATCATACTTTGTATGCTTTAAGTTCTAGACATGTTTATAATATGAACATTGATAAAGAATGAGCCAGGAAAATATATAAATGTTTATGGCAAATAATTATTAATTAACTTGTTTTTTTTAGACAAATGGTTTTAGAATCTTGAATGGAATCTTACGTTTTGATTTTAGTACTGATAACAATACATATGTAAGTACTCAATGACGAGGTATTGTATTATGATAATGTTTTATTTTAACAATATTTATTGAATATTTTATTTAATGTGAAGTACTGGATCCAGGCAATATGACTGGCCAGTGCGAGATATATTTATTTATTCCTTGTAAAACATAATCAAATGACATTGGTGTTGAAAATGCAGGGCAGAAACCATATACAAGAAAACAATACAAATATTATTTCAGAATATTTAACCAGAAACCGCCTTCAACCATTCAAAAGTACTGATTTATCTGGCAATAGCAGATACCTTCATAATAATATCTAACGACGTTGCCATATGTTTGAAATGAATGCTTAGTCCTTAAACCAAAAATCAGACGGAAGAAATTAAAAAGACTGAGGAAAAAACACACTCAAATAGAGATTGACATGATTCCAGATTAAAATAATTAAAGTGGGTATAATAAATATTTGCAAGGTAGTCACTTTATTGTCAAAGGTAACTGTTAAGGTATACGTGGTCTAGTGAAAACACATATGTGCCGCAGCTTATAATTTGCTGGTCCGATTGCAAGCTTCAATTATTCCTGTCTAACTTGTTTTTCTGGTGTGACAGTTGTCAATAGAACCAACGAGGCATCGTTTGCAATAAACAAGTGAAATGAGATGTATCATCACTTATACAAGTTTCTATTGTGTGTACTCTACTTGTCTTTCAGATAGGAGTGTGTGCATCACCATATCTCAAATGTTGATTGGTTTATTTGAGAAGGTAAAACAATGGAAAACTCAATATTTTAATAGTAATCAAATTCTCAAGCCATTTGACTGGACAATCAAGCCCAAATACGTAGCGATATAGGTCAATCTTCTTATAAATTTCATTGTGTACGTCAATTGTTAATGTCACCGTATGACTCGTGCTTCTATGAGATCGAGTTAGGTACGTAGCATGATACCCAACGACATATAATATCTATGCAATATTAGGCAAAGTTAAATACCACAAAGTAACAGACTTACTTTTTATTTATGTATGCATTTATTGAATACTGATTAGCACGATAATTAAACCTACACACACGCCATAAAATATAGCTTATTTGGAAGTAAAATTATTTTTTTTAATTATTAGACTATCAACTTATAGAAAACAATGTTTTTTAACTGACGTTTGTTCATCAGCGTATGTAGGTGCTATAACTCGCATATAAAAGATAAGTTTGAGCAGCACGTAACATGTTAACATATATAAACATACAACCGGTTCTTTCCGAATGCACACATTTAAATATTAATAATAAATTTTGTGCTTGTATTGTATCATCATGAGCGATTCTGAACTAAGGATGGCACTTTGAAAATGTACTTCAGGTAATCTTTGATTATAAACCCCATTGTCGAATTGGTACTTTGAATTATTGATACTCAAAATGTTAACGAGTTAAGAATCTTTTGGGCTGAAAATATACTTCAGATAATCTTTGATTATAAACCCATGTGTTGAATTGGTAGTTTGAATTATTGATAATCAAAATCTTAACGAGTTAAAGGGACCGTCAACCAGATTGACGAAAAAAAGAAAAGTTCTAAATTACCGTATTTTTTACAATTATTAGTTTATATTGATTAAAATATCACGACTTGTATATTACATTACTTGAAAAAAGTTGTTAAGTTTCATATTTTCATATATTCGGTAATAAAATGTTACTGGGTATAAAGTAATAATCGTAAAAAAATACGGCATTTTAGAACGTTTCATTTTTCGTCAATCTGATTGACGGTCCCTTTTAGAACCTTTTGGGCTCATGTTTTATGCAGTTTGCCGCTTTACATTTCTTGTTTACGAGGTGTGAACAAATACATGTGCTTAAACCCTCTCATGTCAAGATAACATATGTAAAAACGTATGATACTTAATACGTCTACATAGCAACGGTTGCTAAATTATGTATTTAAAAGTAAAAAAAAAATATATGTCCATTTTACCAAGATGATTTATTGATAAAGCAAACATGAATGCAGCCATTATTGATGTTATTCCTCTAGTGCCTCATGCTTTCCTGATCGTTTGTCGCCATCAGAAGAAGAACCAAAAGGCTTCAAGTCGATATCGTCGATTTTCTGGCAGCTCTTGAATCGATCACTGAAATGTGCAAAAGAGTTCATGACATGAAACATAGGCGTGCTTATTTGATTTCATAACTTAATTGTTATACACATGTCTAGAGGTTCTTGTGTATTGTGACACAGTGTTCTTTCTCACTCGTATAGCATGCCTTGTATAATGACAACAATATTCAATAAACGGTAAAGTCTTTCAGATATAACT
The DNA here is from genome assembly GCF_020536995.1 of Dreissena polymorpha. Classification (NCBI taxonomy): domain Eukaryota; kingdom Metazoa; phylum Mollusca; class Bivalvia; order Myida; family Dreissenidae; genus Dreissena; species Dreissena polymorpha. The sequence goes on from NC_068359.1 coordinate 62,467,186, forward strand.
TGGTTGAAATATGGACATTTTGTTTTTTTGAATTTTGAATTCATAGCGTGTTTGTCTTTGGGAATATTTATACGAGTATACGCAGAAATAGTAAGACACGGCTTTCAAAAGTAACAGGTAGAGTCATGAAATGTGAATGATATTGATTAAAACTAGTTTTTGGCCTTCATGTGTTTGCATTGAATTGAGAGGTCATTTGTTTCGAAAGTATGAAATAATTAACACTCAATATCGAACGTCATTCAAACACGATTCGGTATCATATAATGACATGGTTTATGTCGATACAATTCGTTGTATATCATAAGATTTGTTTGCTATGTATAAAGTCAACAATAAGTCGTTTAAATGTAATGTCTATCGTCGATCAAACAATTGTTTTCACGACATTCTAAAGCAATATATAGCGTTATACTTACGCGAGTTTGAAGACGTTCGGAAAGTTGACCATCTTGAAGTTATAGTTTTTACACAGCAGGGAAGCCAGGCTATATTTCTGAATGGCTCTCTGTTGTGCTAAGAATCAAAAACATATTGATATATTATAGAAAGTATAATACAATTATAATATCATTTAATAGTAAACTGACTTAATTAAAGTTATAAACAATTCATATAGCGACCACGTTTATTGAATTGAAACTATTTCTTGAAAGCCATAACTGCTGATAATCATAAATAATAATAATAAATTACAAGACACTGTTTTGTTTCGGAGTGGTGGAGCGTTTTTTAATCCATTTTTTGTATGAATATGACTTTATTACTATTTGAATATATATTTCGATATTTGCAAATATAATTGACCTTCCGAGAACTCTAGTTCATCTTTCAGAAATATTTTAATATTTTTACGACACTTGATCTAAATATGGACTTCATATAGTTATAGCGGTACGTATTATGTTACAAGAATGAATCAAGTGATAAACAACTTATCCTATGTGAATGAACTTAAAAGAAGATGATTTATAAAAAAAACTTTGATAAAGCCAGTCTCCTCGTTTTGATAGAAGAATCTGTCTCCGAACATGAGTCTTCGAAACTGGTCGCCAATGATACATTCCATGGTCGGACCCAGATCTCCCCCTGAAACGTCCTTCTCACTCCAAGCCCCGGTGTAAAGGTACACGTCTTGTGGTGAACTGATATGATTAAGTAATAAGCATCGTTATTATGAAATTAATGAATGAAAAAGACGTACGTTAAAGACCTAAGGTCTGATTTTCGCTGAACAAATTAGCATAAAATGGGACTTTGAGTTCAGAACGATGTTTTGGGAATAACACAATATAAGAACGGTTTTTAACACACGTAATGTCAAGGTTTTAGCCGACGTACAAGAGAATGTTTTGAAGGCAAGAATAAATTATTCTCGTACTCGAACTATCAGTGTGTCCTACGTCCTTGTCAATGTCTAGGTTAACTGAAACTACGAATAATGCAACCCCAGGGATTTCAGACAGTTAACTCAAAATATCATCACAATCTCGAACATTAGGCGAGTGGCCTTCTGTCTTACAGCATTTACAGGACACGACAACATATATGGAAACGAAACATAAAGCATAAACATAGAAACAGCAGGAGCTCAATACCTAAGACGAGTCAATTATATTAAGCATGTGTAGGGTCTAAATCAGCTTTAACGAACGCTTACGAACACATAAGCCCGGTATTAATCGTGTTTAATCAACATTACATCGACACTTAAAGAACACAAAATTCAGAAATATAACCCACGGTAGGGTCAAATCAATACGTTGTACGTGTATTTGAAATTAAACAAACATCAATAACCAAAACATATTTATCCAAAGCGGACCTCAAGTAAAACGATGCATGAAAAAAAAAACATTCTCCTAATACTAATAGGGGAAATAGAAAGTTGGCTGCAAAACATATGTTAGTAAAAAAACGGTTGCCGTTGAAAAAAGTGCAATTCTTAGAATAATTATTATATTTAAATGCCATTTGCAAACAAAAAACCCATATACTGTCCTCCTTGAAAACAAAAATAAATGTTAAACATTCACAATAAAAGGAACTTACAGTTAAAACATCTTTAATAAAATAATTTAATTAAGAATTTAAACAAACGAATTTAAGTTGTGTTAATACATGTTTAGTTTGTGTATTCAGCTTTATAAACCATGCTCATTTAATAGAACCATAAACAAGTGATTGCGATGTACAGTGCGTTTTGTCAGACAGCCTCATAGAACCATAAACAAGTGACCGCGCTGTACAGTGCGTTTTGTCAGACAGCCTCATAGAACCATAAACAAGTGACCGCGCTGTACAGTGCGTTTTGTCAGACAGCCTCATAGAACCATAAACAAGTGACCGCGCTGTACAGTGCGTTTGGTCAGACAGCCTAATAGAACCATAAACAAGTGAACGCGCTGTACAGTGCGTTTGGTCAGACAGCCTAAGTTTTTATCGTAACAAACGGTGTTCAGTTCTATATAACATTCCACTAGTTGAACACACTGATTAGTTGCATCAAAATGCTGATTGTTCATATTTTGAAATTAGTTTGAATATGTCAGTCAGGTCGGTCGGGTGGAGACAACTAGATTTTCCTCAGGAATTCAACACTGCATTAGCTTTACAATACTTAAAATGGTTACCCTAAAATACAATAACTGTACAGAACCTGTAACCGGCATCTCTAAGCTGTGTGATTGCCTCCTCAGTGTGATCAACAAGGCCTCACTTCCGACAGTCCGCAAAACTTTCGGAATTCATTGTAGGAGGGAAGGCCGTGGTCTCGACCCCTCTGGATGCTCAGGGATGCCAGATCAAAAGAAGTATCTCTGGCGGTGTTGACGAACAGGCTGTTGCGCACAACGTCTTCGAGGATGCTTAAAATATCACGTGTTTGCAAAAAATATCAATACTGATATAACATATTCAGTCATGCATACTGTACACACCTATTCGCATTTACCGTTTGCACGGTTTTGATATCAAACATGACTTTTACGTTTTGGTTAATTGACAAAATTAAATAATTGTTTTAGAATCGCACATTTTCGCTGTAGTTTTGATATTTGTGAGGAAACCGTAATACTGAACATTTACCATGCTTTAACATATCTATTATATGCATCTTTTGACGATTTAAAATTATAAAGCGTTGCAACGCGAAACGATTGAATAATTTGGAGAGTTCTGTTGTTGTCGTTATATTTTTTACACTACGAGGATTTCTTATATAAAGTATAAAATACACCATTCATTGTATGAGCACGGATGGCCGACTGGTTTAAGCGTTAGACTTTTTACTCCAGGGTCAGTGGTTTGAGCCCAGTTAAGGGTTACTTTTTTCTTTCTTTAATTTTATTATTGTTTTTTTACTGGAGCTTTTTAGATATGATGTTTACATTTATCAATATAAACATTTAATGACAAACTTCAATACATGCCAAAATCTGTGAAAAGGTCCCTTTAAGGTATAATATGAGTGGATTTGACGTAAGCTACTGGTGACATTCAAAACTGCTTTGGGACGTTGGTTTCAATATTTAATTTTACGTGAAAACCTTTCAGCAATGTAAGCTTTATTTAAACTAAAATTATATCTTGGGTTCTTAATTAAATGAACATTGCATTTACAAAAAAGAATGATTATGGATAACACAGAAAAAGTTATAAATCAGGATCTAGAACATCTTAAAGTGTACACACATTTAATCAAAATACACACATAGTGAAATCTTGAACCACGTGTTGATGTTAGATTGAAAGAACACTGTTGAGTAAAAGAAACAACACTCAAATTGATTAATATGTGTTTTCATAAAAGTGAATTAACGGCATTTACATACAAGTTCAACCAAGACTTTTGTGCAATATTGGCTAGGACTGATGAGATAGAGCGATTCCAAGCGTTAGACGCATGCAAAACAGTGTATTGAGTAGTCAAAGTCCACGGTTGTTGTTTGTAGGGACTTCCCACACCAGTACCTGTCAAACTTTGATGACTCAAGGGCTGATAGCGCGTATGCCAGCCCCTGCATCCTAGAAGGACCCCCGTTTACTGACTCGATGTATGTCATGCTAGGGTCACTGAAGGTCTCGTTGAGAAATTGCTGGCGGAACGGATCAAAATTGTTTGTGTAGACCGACATGAACGTGGGAATCAAGGAGTGCCCCATACTAAAAGAGTGTGAATAAATATACGCAATGAGTACTGAGAAATTAAACAAAAACCTTATATATTTGTATTCAATCCAAAACTATTTGGTAGAAAGGCATTTATACAAATAACATTTGGGAAATAATTATGGTACACTTAACATAATATGATGTAAGATAATAAGCAAAGACGCAAGTATTAATTATATCAGTGTATTATTGAATAAATTAAATGTGAATCAAGTAATATATTAATATTTGATTAAGTTATGTCATAGTTCATTAAATTTAAATGAGTGTATGTAAGCTTATGAATGTTCTCATACAAATATACAGTATAGTATTGCAGTGTTCTAAAACGTACCGAAACGCTATTCCAAAAGCGTTACAATGGTAGGGTCAAGAGTTGAGTCGTATTCGTACTTATGCAAACTGGCAAGTTTATACTTGGTCATCGCTTCCGGTGAAAGGAACGACGGGAGAAATTCGTCGTAAACAATCTTCTGCATTATTGCGATCAACAGTTTTCTCGTTTGCTGGAAAGCTTTATCGTCATCCGCAAAAGATGGGATCAGTCTAGTCGCCAGACAATTGTGTTCAAGCACAAACAAGTTGTGATATGATGTTAGTGACGGAACTCCATGGACACGTTTATCACCTATAACCAGCGCCATACATATAGCAGTATGTAGCGTGTTGTAATCATATATGCACATAGTCGTCATAACGAACAATTCAGTGATAAAAAGAACTAAAACTCTGACGCACCTCAATTTAATTTGAAACTAAGAGTGTTAGGGTACTAACCAAAACTTTTTTTCCGTCAGGGGATATTTAATGGGCATTTCAATATACAACAAATGTGTACGCAATATTACAACTAAAATATTTCTCAATTTTGAGCTATTTCAACGTGGTTTGTCCATCAACTTGTATTTAAACAATGTCTCGGACCGAATAATTCTTTCCAGCGAGACTGTAGTGTCTCCCGTTGGCTGAACGGAACTATTAGGATGACAGGGTGATTGGCCATTTTCTTTATTGAAGGCTTTGATGACACAACTACTTTATTGCGAAAACGAATGATTACTCACCGGCAAGACTACAATGAATCCCGTTGGATGGGTCGGAACGGCATTGCTGTCATCACCGTCAGGAAGGCGGGGCCCATCCCTGCCCTGTGTAACCTTCAGAAATGCTATACAAAGAAATATAACTTCAAAAGTGCTTTGAATATAATTGTACGATTTATAATAAAATTGAATTTTAGTTTAATTTGTGACATATCACGTATTCCCTTTAAAACGATATGACCAAGTGTGTGCATCTACTATATTAAGGTTTTATAGCTGTAATACGATATGTTTATTGTATGTTCTTTTTTTGTATAATCTTGTTGTCATGATATTATGCATTCGGCAACCAAGTTTTGAACACATAACTAAGGTTTCACAGACATATTAAGTTGCCAATTGTAAATCATTGTTTCCTTCTGTTTTTCTTGACAATTGAATTACACCCTAATTAACAGGCACATTGATAAAGCAAGACTTATGTGGTATTTATTTACGTATAACTGTATTACGCTGTTCATGTGTGATAGTAAATCATACAAGTAAAATAAAGAAATTATAAGCATTTATCTCCCCTCAAGAACTAATAAAACAGTAAAACATGTCAATCCATTTTAGATATGTGTACGTATATACAATATAAGAAGTGCAATGTAAGAAATACATCGGCACTTACGAACGTTAATTTATGATTTTTCTATGATGTATCATTGATAACAAATAAAAATATGTACGAGTTTTATCGTTTATCTAAGACCAGATACATTTGCACAGATAAATTAGTCATTACTTTTCAGAAGTTAATAATCTGATATGGTTAATACGTTTATGAGACATATAGATTTTATATAAAACCGCTTCCAAGTATGGCGCAAACTAAGAACAAACTGTGTACACATAAGAAATCGAGCCAAATAAATTAAAATTGTTCAGTTCTATTTATCACAAATATATTCAAAATTACAGTTTCCAAAAATTGTTTTTTGTATTAAACATGTTATTGATTATTTGCGCATTTTCAGCCGATTTTAACATTTGCCCAAAGACCACAGATATCGAATTCATCCTTTTACACTCGGCGCAGTATACAGCCACTGAAGATTTATGTTTTGTCATTACAAGTACCCATGCTGTACAAATGGACCGTGCTCTGTGACATTGGGGTTAAATTTCGTAAAGTGTCGTCCCAGATTAGCCTGTGCAGTCCGCACAGGCTTATCAGTTACGATACTTTCCGCCTTTATGATATTTTTCCATTCAAGAGAGTTTCTTCGTGGCAAAAATCTGGTTTAGACGGAAAGTGTCGGCCCTGATTAGCCTATGCGGACTGCACAGGCTAATCTGGGACGAAAGTTTACGCACATGCATTTGACTCTTTTTTAATAGAACACGTCTTATATATTATCAATATATGTATTCAATATTGGTGCATTCATAACTAAAAATATTTGAGAACGTCTTCATTAATTAAAATAGCATTTTCACATTGATCAGTACAGTTAGGAAGTCGAGAGAAACGAATCCTAACCTCTCTCTGTAAAAGCGTAGGTTTTACCTCTACATAACAAAGTCACGTACATGTTATATCGTAAGAACCGGTATCTTGTTTTGATTTTGATCCAACATGTCATAGTTGTATGCATGGGGCCGTCCGTGATGAAGAACATTTTAACTCATTAATGCCCAGTGGACTCTCCCATCCTTCTAAATTGGATCAATTTATTTCCAAAATTAGGGATGTCTGGTATATTTATTTCTATATTTAGAATATTACTTACTGAAATTCCTTTAAGCAAACAGCGCAGACCCAGATGAGACGCCGCATCATGCGGCGTCTCATCTGGGTCTACGCTGTTTGCAATGTCCTTTTTTCAGGACGCTAGGCATGAATGGGTTAAGAATAATGCGATATTTCACGAACCTATTTGCAGGATAAAATCCTTAACATATATATAGTTCATAGACAGGCATTCTAACTTTATGATCGATCCTCATATAATAGATACTTTCGAAAACGGATTTGTTAATGTTTTTACTTTGCTAAACCCGTGTAATTAGTTTATCCTTTAATTGCGCCCTCTAGGTTTCTGTAACCATATTTTGTGATCGCTTTTCAAATAACATCTTCCCTAAATGTTGTCCAACTGTACGAACTTGCGAATGACAGTTGTCACAGTGCGCCCGTTCACCCGGAAATCACACATTCTCATGACAATTTACGTACGTGTAGTTCCGTTTCGCAATGACGTCAGAAGCTGGTCTGAAGAGCCGTAGACGTTTGAAGCGTCGACAAATGACGTTAGATCATTTTTCTGCTGCCGTTGCAGCATTCCACCGTGTAATGCTAAAAGAACACACCAGCATACTTTATAATGAAAGGATGACGACGATTCAACGAAAATTGTGCGATTACTGATTAGCAAGTAAGGACGTCAAACAAGTACACGTACCGACAGCTTCACTGCGATGTTGCCGTTATTTGGTTTGTGTTACATAATATAACTTGACACGCACGTTTGTTTTTAAATATAAATGTAATATTAAACAAACAGAATCAATGCACTATGTAGCTTCTTATTAACAATTTTCAACAATAACACTTACACTTATTAAATCGATCGATTGTACGAGAAATCCATAATCTATGAGTCGATTTCACTCTTGTCAAATGACCGTTAGCCACATGGCGAAACACAATGATGTTGTACATAAACTTGTGTCTAACAAAAGGTTAACATGACGAACAAACCAACTTTAAATTGTGGGCACTTGAGTTATAAAAAAATACTGTAATGAAATGGGAATCAAGAGGCAAGATTCAAGTTATTATATTTTATCGTGCAGGTAAATGTTAAGTTAATAATGATCATTATTTAAATTTTTATTGAACTTTTAAATAATTTTCTGTTCAAAGATGTTTTATAATTCGTTGGAATACAAAGAATACTGTTTCAATATGTTTCTAGTTACAAGTATTGAAATAATGGCAAGATTGTTAACTTTACCGTTGTTAACTGTTTGCTTACTTATAACGATACAAAACAAAAACGAAATGCGTAACTTGCAAACACTTTATTGTGGGACTGAAACAACGAAATGCGTAACTTGCAAACACTTTATTGTGGGACTGAAACAATGTTTTACTTTTGAGGGGCCTTTTCACGTTTTGTTTAATTGACAAAATAAAAAAAAGTTGTTTCAAATTCGCAAATTTTCGTTTAAGTTATGAGATTTTTGAGGAAACAGTAATACTGAACATTTACCATGCTGTAAAATAGCCATTATATGCATCTTTTGACGATTTACAAAATTGAAAATTATAAAGCGTTGCAACGCGAAACGATTGAACAATTTGAAGAGTTATGTTGTTGTCGTTATATTTTGTGAAAATACGAGGATTGCTTATATAAAGTATAAAATACATCATTCATTGTATGAGCACGGATGGCCGAGTGGTCTAAGTGGATAGGCTTTTACTCCAGGACTCCAGGGATCAGTAGATCGAGCCCTGTTGGGGGTTACTTTTATGTTCTTTTTAAAATTGTATTCTTGATTTTTGTACCGGAGCTTGTTAGATCCATTTTTACATTTATCAATATAAGGCATTTAAAGACAAACTTCAATACATGCCAAAATCTGTGAAAATGCCCCTTCAAAGGGTCAGGATCACTTTGTGATATCAGTAATCGACACAATGTCATTGGGATGGTAGAGCCAATTGGTGTTTTTAATTGTTGGTATGATCGTACTAAATACAATCCGCAGTTGGGTCAACATCAACTCGGCTGTGCACTAATATCATAAGACATGAGAAACTTTTTAAACGGTATGGATGTAGCGTCCTTTACTAACCGGTTGAATTGCAAAGGACCCCAGCTGATCTCTTAACACTCATGCAGTATCCGGCCTTGAACCGTGGCAAGAAAGGGTCATCTTCGGCAAAGTTGATAATGAAACAGTTGTCGAGACTAAAGGTGGGATATACAAAAAAATGTATCTATTTTTTCATTAACAAGAAACGTCAATGCTACGTGTTTGTGCTCAACCTGCATTGTATATCAAATGTAGTGTATACGTAAATGGCTATTTTGGCAGTAGGAACGCAAAGAGAATTGAATGGCTCTTATTTAAAGTATAAAAACGGCTTTCGCGCCTCTTAAGCGGGGAAGTTCGTAGGTATATGCAAAGCCAAATAAAACGTTGTTATATTTACTGAATGGTGAACAGGTACCTTATGTCCATTTGACATGAGAATATGTAATTAATATACACTGCATTTTTTTACAAGGACCTTACCACGTTTGGCCCCTAAATGTTTATCTAACCTTACCGGATACGAATGCGTGACACGCACTAAGATAGCAGAATAAAATATAACCGAGTTTTTAGTGTGTTGACTCTCTGATATATTGTCAATCAATTTCAGTAAGTAATTACAGAGCATTTACTCACTCGTCATTATTTGCTCAGCAATCGCCAGCAGCTGCATACAAAATATAATACAAAAATGAATACACTTTTAAAATAAAATTTTCAACAACTTATAGTATTGCTAATGTTACAAAACGCTAAATTTAAATATAAACTATACTTTCGCGATACATCGCACGAGATCGCAACGTTAAAATAACTTACAATCGCTCTTTGGTGTTAGTATTATGTCGTGGTCAAGGAACTGACCAAACGCGAAGGCCTGCAAGGTAAATGTCGGCGACTTAAGCTGCTGCGGACCCCTATGGACTTCGTTGCTGACCTTTCGTGCGGACGGCAGAGGATTTCCATCAATACCCAACGACCGGGGGGTATTTAAACCATCTTCTGAATGCCCCGCAACAATAACATAGTAAAAATAATCAAAACAAATATGTAAATGAATACTATATTATTTTTCTAAAATATAGTCGACGATGACGTAAAGTTGAAAATAAACTAGAAGCTATATTCAAAGTGTGACTATTTAGAAAACCAGAGGCACACATGTATCAAACAGTTTCAATAAAAAATACCGTTAATGAATTTGAACATTTGCAACACATAATATTTAAAAGTACGTTTAACGATATACCGTTAATGCACATCAATTAAGTATAGCAAAATAAATAATTTAAACGCACTATTATGCGCGAGTGAGTTTTAATTTAGTTTGTATTGCTAGATCATGTGATATAATATGCAATGTATAGGGTGGCCGTTGTGTAAGCAATCAAAGAGTGTCCATTATAAATCAATTTTCTCTCGAATGAAATCACCTTATGCTGCAGGCAGAAGACGACGTTGGGCCGCCCCTGCCATTCCCCACGCGGGGTTATCCAGATTGTTGCACGTTCCATAAATGGTTCTAAAATTTGCGTTAGCGTTGCATTGTCCTGTCGGTTGTGGACATACGGGGAGGTCTTTTAGAAGACGCTGAAATTCCGTGACCACGCTGTCGTGATCAAGTTCAGCCAGTCTGATTCCTCTGTAAAAGCCAGATGTAAAAGAAAAAAAATGCCATACGTAAGTTTTTTTATGAAAATAACATTAAGAGAAACTTTAACAAAATACTGACATATTTTTTAAAGTATATAAATCAGGACATAACCAACACTATGTACAGTGCTCAGTTATCTTGATAAATTCCTCATGTTAAAAAAAAGTGCGATATCATGTTTTTGTCATCGACGGATGTTTAATTCTGAGTCCACGAAGATAACCAATTCAATGCTCTTCCATC
>NC_068359.1:62485614-62514931 GCF_020536995.1 Dreissena polymorpha
CATTTAACATAAATAGATCTAATAACCTTAACAATAATTTTAATTCAGTCATAAAAGCGCTTAAAATCTAACAAATGTAACCATGCGTAGTGATATACATGTATTTGTTCTGGTACGCAAAATAGTCTTTAAAAAATTCACACACAAACTGTAAAACAAGTAAAAATATCACCATATGCCTATATTCTATTTTACGCAGTATGCGAATTTTAACACATTACGACCGCGAAAAGAAGATTTTACTTTACTATAATTTATTTTATTTTCGAAAGAAAATGATCAAAATCCAATATGGCGGCGATTGCTCCTGACAAAATGCTGTCGATGTCAACATACATGTACACCATCGACGACCTAGTTCTGGCTACCATAACTTTAAATGTCGCTTTTTATGATTTTTGACTGGCGCGACTTTGTACAGGTCTGTCAATACTAAATAAACTGTACGCTGAAGTTTCTTTAGCTATCGAAGACCTTGACAATTTTGACGAGTAAACAGACAATTGCAGCGACTGACACTTTATTTGACAAAATATACGGGGCAATACGTTTTCCGACTTCGGACGATGAATTTAAGGACGCGCAGAACGTGTTTTTTATATAATGTTATGGGTATGCCGTGTGTGATCCGATGCATCAATGGCGCCTATGTTAAAATCATTTCCCCGAGAACAGGGAACGACAAAAGTACAAACAAAAATCAAAACACGTAAGAACTAGTATCTTACCTTTAGTTATCCTTTAAAATCCATCTAATAATCCATTTAACTCAATAATTGACGATTTTGCATCTAGGGTCATTAATAATTATTTTAGCATAGTTAAATAAAGACCCTTATGCCATTCTATCACTTTATTCAAATGAGTTTATGAACGCGATAAACTTTCTTCTTCGTCACACGCTACGTCATTTACTCTACATTTCTGCTGTTCAAATGAACCGGAGCAGTTTATCTAATAATAGCCGTTGGTAAACTCGGTTGCATTTGCAGATTTCTGCATACAAACATAATTATGTTTAAACTTGCACAATGTTTTATTTATCTATGGTAAATACACTTATTGTACGAGAAAATAATTTAATATATAAATACACAAAGAATGGAAAACATTCCAGTACACAACAGATAAATGAGTAGAAAATACCCGTGTAAAAAATGGGACGTTCCCAATTCCAGTGTGGTGCTATTTTTACCATCTTATACTTTACACAGTTCTATGCCTAACGTGAATTAAATAGGAAAGCAAACATAGCAGATTATTTATGAACTGTGCGATATGTGTATGGCTTGTTGTACATTCTTAATATTTAAGTTAAATGTCAAAAGTATATGCTTTGGTTATAAACAATGCACATTACACTAAATAATGTCGTATAATTTTGAAGCTCAAGTTTTGTCGACTTTGTTTCTTATGAAAAATCATTCAGTGGTAAAGTAAATATAAATAAAAAAATAACAAAACAAAAATCGTGTAATTTTATATTTTATTTCAACATTTCTTTTGGTGAATACAGTATGTCATATATATTTTTTTCTGCAAAATATGCACATTTTCTTTTAATGGGTGACCTTAAAATTCGATCAATGAACCAAACAATATCGACCTAATTTTAGCGCATATCGCATGACGTCATTTAAAAAGTAGTCCGTGCACGCGACAGGTATATTCCACAGTGTTGAATACAAGCAAGTATATTCCACAACGTGTTATACCGTCAATGTCGCGGTGAAAATGGGATAAAAACACAAACTGATCAGCATAACAGGTTAAAAACTCATTAAAACAGCGATATTCGGCGGTTGTGACATGATACACAAAAATGGCATAACTTCGTCATTTTTAGGAATTGGATGCTCAAATTTAGGATTTTGATTATAAAGATGTAGCACTTTCATATACATATGCTTTACTGAAAAAGTCATTTTTTGGACCAGAATTGTCAAAATCGCGCTCCCAGCCACATATGTTATATTTCACACTTTTTTTTGCAATTGTTTATATTTTTTGTTTATATGTGTATGTTTGCCGTGCTGTGTGTTAACCTTATGAAGGCATTACGAACTTTAGCACATGTTTATTGCTACATCGTTGGTGATTATACTTTCTTGTACTAGTGGTTTTATTGTGTAGTATTAGCAATTATTAAAAATTTAAATTTTATCTCATATAATTGCAGAGGCCTACATTACCACCAGAAAAGATCAGATGTTTTTTCAATTTTTGGAAGAAACAAATGCACATTTAATTTGTTTACAAGATTTGCACTTCACATCAGACATGGAGAAACATTTATATTCAATGTGGAATGCAGAAGCCTTTTTCAGTTTTTCGAAATCTAATCTTTAGGGGTTGGGATTCTATTTGCAAAAGGATACGGTGCGAAGGTCAAAGGACTTTTTTCAGATGACAATGGTATCTATATTATCTCAAACCTTAAGTTACATGGAAAACAGTTTACTCTCATTAATGTTTATGGACCGATAATGATGGACCCACCTACTATCAAAGAATATTTTCTCTTATTGCAAATTTGGGAACGAATAATTTATATAGTGTGGTATTTTTAATTAAGTGTTCAATACAAATCTTGATATTTGTAAATACAAATCAAATAAAAATAATGTAAAAGCAAGGAACAATTAATAAACTTTATCACTGATAAAAAATAACAAGATCCGTACAGAGAAATACATGGGGAACGAAAGCTATTCTCCTGGCGTAGAGCGAATCCTTTGCAACAGGTCAGGCTTTACTTTTATCTTGGTTACGCATGATATCTTATCACATATTAGAGATTGTAAAATTGGACTTAGTTATCGTTATAACCATTCAGTTATCAATTTAACGTTGGACATTGAAAATATTCTTGATGGTAAAGGGTTTTGGACATTTAACAACTCTCTTCTATTAAACAAAGACTATCTTACATACATAAATGAAAACATAGAACACATTAAAATACAATATGCTCTATCAGTGTATTATTTCGAAAATATTTCATCAGTCTGAAATGCGAATATAGAATTTCAAATAAACGACCGGCTTTTCTTAAAAACACCTTTGATGGAAAACAGGGGCTCTACAATTTCATATTCATCTCATAAAAAGAAATGTCAAATAAATAGAGAACATGAGTTAATCAGACAAATTGAAGTTATTGAGAATAATTTGAATCAGGACAATGAAATGTTATTGATATGTCTCCAAAATGAACTACAATTAATAAGAGAAGAAACAACTAAAGGATATATAATTTTTTCAAGAGCTGACTGGATAGAAAATGGTGAAAACCCAACAATGTGCAATTTAGAAAAGTACAATTACACTAACAAAATAATACCGTTCTTAGAAACGCGTTATGGCAATGTTATATATAAACAATCAACATTTTAAAAAGAAGCAGAATTATTTTATAAGAACACTATTTCAGCAGAAATGGATGATATTGACATTGAAAGCTTTTAAATAATTCTAATACTAATACATTAAGCCCTGAACAGGTCTTCTATTATTTTAAGAGGTTTCTAACACATGAAAAAATATGAAAAATGACAAAAGTCCCGGTTCTGATAAATTTACTTCTATTTTTTGTTCAAATTTTTCTGAGGGAAACTGTGTCTTTTTTTAAGTGAGAGCCTTGAACTTTTTGTTTATTAAAGGACTACAACACAAAAACTAGGAATAATGACATGTAATCCGAAAACACACACAGACCAAAACAGTTTAAAAAAAATGGAGACCAAATACCTTGTTAAATATTGTATATAAATTAGCCTCAGGACTATTGCTGCAAGACTTTAGTCAGTTTGGGATCATCTTATAAACAAAGATCACACATGGTTTGTTTAGGGAAGGTTTATATGAGAAAACATTCGCCTCGTATATGATATTATGCATTTTACTGACAAACATAATATACCTGGGTTATTGATGATGATATACTTTGAAAAAGCATTTGATTTTCTATCTTTTGATTTCATTTTTAAAACGCTAACTTGTTTACATTTTGGTCTCAATGTTATTTACTGTACATATCTTTTTATCATAATACTTCTACTGCTGTTCTTTCCGAATTCTTTAACATAGGTCGTGGCTGTAGACAGGGTGTCCCATAAGTCCATATTTATTCATTTAATGAGCTGAAATTTTATCAATTAAAATAAGAAATAACAGGAATATCAAAAGAATTTGTATAGATGGCATAGAGTATAAAACATCACAATTTGCAGCTGATACAACACTAATGTATATGGAAGTGAGGACACTGTTTATAAAACCCTCGACATCCTTCATCACTTCTTTCAATTTTCTGGTTTAAACATGTATTTCGAGAAAACCCATGATATTTGGATAGGTTCCTTAAAATACAGCACCCGTTCCATAAAAACGAAATGGACGTTGGATTGGGGAAACAATAATTTTAAACTACTTGGCATACAGTTTCATATTGACTTGGAAAAAATGGTGTCGTTAAATTTTAATGATAAACTATAAACGATTGCAACTTGTATCACTTTATGGAAAAGAGGAGCGGTAACGCCTCTAGGTAGAATAACAGTTGTCAAATCTCTTTTATTACCTCTTCTAACAAATTCTCCACATTTCCAACCCCAAATCAAACAGACTTATTACATGTGATAGTGGTGTCATGGATTTGCACTTAAAAATATACTTGTATTGTATACTAGAATGGGATTTGAACAAAAACTATAAACACGTGTTAACATATTGTATATATATATATATATATATATATATATATATATATATATATATTCACACATATGGCCAGTTACGGGGTCTCTGATTTAGAAATAGGTTATGGGGTTCCCACTTTAAATACATGTATCTCCATACCCTTTTTTATCCGATATAAACACGAATTAAGGTATATAGGGGTACCTACTATTATTATTGTATATAAATACGTCATTTATTTAACGTCTTATACAAGGAAATATATAGCGAACTTATTTGCGAGGTATATACAATTTCAATTTCAGACCTGATTGTGGTTTTCGATTTAAGACCTTATTGTGAGATTTGATTGCATTACCTCCCCTACACCCCCCTCATAGTAATTAAAGGAGCCTAGATTGCGGGGTTGTATATAGACCCCGTTTTTTATATTGACCTCGTAAGTACAGTCTGAAAACTACAGAGACCGCGTAACTGGCACTATGTATTGGTATATATATATATATATATATATATATATATATATATATGTATATATATATATATATATATATATATATATATATATATATAGATAGATAGATAGATAGATAAATAGATAATATATTAATACACAGTATTGAAAGCTCAGAATGGGCAGGTCTTCATGCATGGGTATTTAAAATCACAAAAGATTCGTACAACCATTGGTTCCAAAAGAGACTGACTCAAAACATTCTAGCAACAAATTGTTGAAAAAAAATGAAAATACGTGACTCAGACAAATGTACTTTCTGTTAAACAGAAACAGAGACTCTTGTTCATTTATTTGGAGTTGCAATGTCATACAAATGTTTTTACATCACATCACATCTGCTCTTAAAACATTGATAACAATTTCAGTTTTGATTGTTAAACATTTTATGAAGTTAGTAATCAATCTGAAAAGAATAACAGTTTCTATCTCGAAATAAAACGGTTTATTTATAACTGTTGGCGAAGAATGGTAACCCCTTCAATTCATTGTCTCCGAAGTAGCTGTAAAATAGTCTCTGCAGTTATCCAAAAAACGCACTTAGCCAATAGTTATCAATGTTTATGGGAATTGGTCGAATCATTTTGTAATACTAATTTTCCTTCATAATTATTTGTATTTTTGTGTAATATTTTTATAGCCTCGGCACACATTATTGTAACATGACTGACTGTACTGTAACTTCTTTGTTTTCCAGCGATGTTTGTATTCAACTGTACAAAGCATATTGGCGAATAAATTGTTAAAAAACCCAAATTACACTGTAACGTGCATCAATTGTATGTAGTATTTATTTAACAAATACGTATATTGAACATATTCTTCGTTAGCATTTGAGAACGGTCGCAGTGTGTTCACCTAACAAATATTGGTTATTATGTGTTTAGCTTATTCTATACATTACATTATCTAAACAATTATGTATGCACAAAATGTCGCACATAAACTTGTCTAATTTCATTACGCTTTAGCGTTTACCGTAAGTTCTTACACAGTCACAGAAAGTTGCTTAAATTAAAAAGCTTACCGAAATCATGAAAAATATATTTTGTTTGTCATTTGCAAAAAACACACGGTATTTCCTATGATTTTGGTCGGCTATCATGGCGGCCAACTTTGATTAAGACCTCGTGGGCATAACATTTGTCTTGGAAACAAAACTTTTACTTGACCCAAGAATATGTAGAACATCATTAGCATATTAAAAAATCATGCACCGTGTCCCTCCGTTCCTACAATACTAATATTTTTCTTACATTTAAGGACAGTAGACAGTGGGTGGGATTTGACAATCAACACGCGCGAGTCACGTGATAATGATCAAAGTTAGATTTACGATATTTATAGTTTTACTTGGTAGACACGCCAATGTAAAAATGTAATAAGAAATTAATATGCATATGTCAGCATTTAGCGTGTATTTTAATAAATTAGGGACATTGGTTTAATATATATATATATATATATATATATATATATATATATATATATATATATATATATATATATATATCTATATATAATAAATAATAAATATAATATATATATATATATATATATATCTATATATATATATATATATATATATCTATATATATATATATATATATATATATATATATATATATATAGATCTATATATAGAATGAAATACAACATACGCCTAAAACAAGACTGAAACTCATTTGTGTATATCAGTATTTTTATAACATTGATTTTAAGTGTACATTCTTCATCTTGTTTAAACTGCATATATCTTATACTGCTAATCTTATCCGTGTTGACTTCATGCTTGTACAGAAAACCCAATACAGAAAATAGCCAGGCATTGAAACTGAAAGTTAATGAAGAGTAAGTGCCTCTGAAAAAGAAAACGCAATTTGTATAAAGAAAAAAGTAAGACTTATATAAAATATAAGGAGCAATTTAAGTTATTTATGCAGCATTAAAGGTATATATTATTCAGAATTAATATCCCTTCTAGTCAAGTAGATGTTAATGAGTTGTCATATATTGCACCTTGCCCATTTTATGTGAGTATTTTGTTTTTAAATGTATATCACTGTGTGATCTCGTATTGTAATTCCAGAACAAGTAAGAGAGTAAGAGGTTGCTTTTGAAATGAAAAGTCGCTTGAGCCAAGATGTTCGTGAAGCAAATGATAATCTTCTTGAAGCAGTCAAGGAGAAAAAGATAGGTGAATTACTAGATACATTCGACAAAGAGAAAAGTGAAGTGAAGAACTTTCCTATCTGGAATTCCTACCTACATTTGGCTGACATCCTTATGCAGTTAATAAAAGCCCAACGAATAGGCGATTGACTGTTGCATATTGAAGCCTTTTCCGAGATGCTACCGTGGCTTATGGTGTACGACCACACAAACTATGCCAGTTGGGGTCCTGTTTATCTAGCAGACATAAAAGCATTAGAATATGCAGCACCTGAAGTGTTCGAAGAGTTTATTGAAAGTCACTTTGTAGTCAGGCTAAAGGAAAAAGCATTCAACTGAGAACCTGTCAACCAAGCTACTAATTGGATAAACAGAATGTGTAAAGCGACAGGGTCTATTATTTTATTACAAAACAGGACAAGGAAAATGATTTTGTATGCGTGGTCAGTTAGATCTGAGATTTCCAATAGTACCATGAAATTGTTCAATCAACATCATGATGACGAAGATATTGAAATATTCAAGAATAGAGAAGATGGAACTCATTCGAGAGTTTCTTCAGAGGAATGGTGCATCAAGAAAATGATGCAGCTCTTTGGTTGGTATGATATATTCGGAGTGCATGAAGAGGAGAACAGACTGTTCTCAATAGCATCTAAGGACGTTGCAACTTAAGATATCGAAGATGATTTATTAACCTGTGAAAGTTCAGGCAAAACATTACTGAGTCTCAAGGAATTTGCAGAGAAAGGCTGAAAGAGCAGAATGTTGGATTTTTTATGCTTCTATTCGAAAGGTATAGTCCAAAACATTTCCATATCTCTATAAGGAGACAGTCAGTGAAAAGCATAAAATGACAAAGATTTTAAAGGCAGACAGAAAGCTAATGCAGAGACTTTCAAGGATGCTAATTCATGGAGAGCCGTAGAAACAGCATCTGTACTAGAACATGAACTTTCTGATGTGCCATTATCATGTGCAATGGCTATTTGGAAAACGCATAAAACCCAGAAATCAAACATACCCCAAGTGCTTACAAAGGACAATGATATAGGTGCGCCTCAAGTTGTTATGACAACGACTGATGCAATATGCGCAATAATTGATGGACGCGCGCTAATACAGAGTTTAGGTAAGCCTAAGGACTGTCAAACATTTGGACAATATGCAATTGTTTTAGTAACATCTGTTTTAAGGCATTTCAGCGCAAACACTACCCGGGTTGATGTGACATTTGATCGATACTTTGGAAGTACATCTATCAAAGAAGCAACGAAAGTTAAGAGGAAAGGAAAGCGTCGACCTATTAGGAAGCTCACAACAAGTCCAAACGTTCCTCTTCCACAAAAGATGGGAACAGTATATCACACATGATGACAATAAGCAGACTTGGCTGAATGTCTCTTAAACGCATTGCTAAAACAATCAGAAATTCTTCCAGCAGGATCAACTATAGTTGTAGGAGGTGGATTTCCTGGATGTTGATTCAAAGTCGAGTATTTTTGATGCAACAAAGCTACGTGTAAATCATGAGGAGGCTGATACGCGGATGATATTGCACTCAATGGACGCTATTGATAGAGACTCCAGGCGTTTAGAAGTATATTGTAGAGACTCTGACGTTCAGCTCTTGTTGATATACCACCTTGGAGCTGACGCCGAAGTATATCTGATATCTGGTACAGGAAAACAACACAATTGTTATCATGGGCACATATATCTGAAAAACTAGGTGACAATGTAAGAAGGAACGCATTGACAGGATGCGACACTGCGTCTGCTCTAGATGGAATAAATTAGAAAACCGCCTGGTTGAAGTATATCGCACAACCTGATGCATTGGAGGGTGTTGGTAGAGATGGTGATGCTGTGGCAGTTTCAAAATATCTGTGTGTGCTGTATGGCTGCTGTCAGGACCACCCACCAAACATTGACACATGTAGGTATCGGTTATTTTTGAAAGTCAGGAAGAGTTTGGATTTGTTACCCCCTACAAATGATGCGCTTGAACTTCACATTTTCAGGCAAAGATATGGCTTAATGCAACAGATTTTCAGCTTCATTATCCTCTTGATGCTGATGCATGGAAACTTGAAGAAAATTCATTGAAATCGGTATGAATGAGGCAGCCTGTCCCTGCAGCATGTGTCCAGTTAGTATCATATGGCTGTAAAACAAAGTGTAGTACAACACGATGTAAGTGCTATCGATCTGACCAAGGATGCTTGTTTGAATGCGCATGTGAGCGAATGGCTGTTTAAACCCTAGATAATTATTGTAAACGATAAAATATAAGGAGATACATATACTGCAATAGTAATTCGTGTAATGGAACACAACTGTAAGTTTATGTAACGTTTGTTAAAAATATTATCACACAAGAACGACATTATCTTCAGCATGATGATACAGTAGGTCATAATAGTGCATTGAAGTCAGATGAACATTTGTTTTATGTTATAAATGGTACTTAAAGATTTTTAAATACATTACTAAATAGATCATTGTGTTTGGTAAAATAATTTCTGTTTTACATTATTCATATCTATTACAAGTAATACTAATTTGATGAAGTAAAAATAACTTGCATGAATTTGACATTATAGAACGTACAGTAGTAAGAACTTCATTAGAGTATACTATTTGAGCTTAAAGGGATCTTTTCACGCTTTGGTAAATTGACAAAATTGAAAAAAGTTGTTTCAGATTCGCAAATTTTCGTTTTAGTTATGATATTTGTGAGGAAACAGTAATACTGAACATTTACCATGGTCTAATATAGCCATTATATGCATCTTTTGACGATTTTAAAACCTAAAAATTATAAAGCGTTGCAACGCGAAACGATTGAATAATTTGGAGAGTTCTGTTTTTGTCGTTAAGTTTTGTGAAACTACGAAGATTGCTTATATCAGGTATAAAATACGTCTACTAAGTGTACTCGGCGGAATAGCTCAGTAGGCTAAAGCGCTTTTACTTCAGGACTCTGGCAGGACTCCAGGGGTCACTGGTTCGAAACCTGGTCCGGGCAATGTTCTTTTCCTTTTTTTAATTTTATTCTTGATTTTTTACTGGAGCTTTTACGATCCAATGTTTACATTTATCGTTATAAAGCATTTAATGAATAAGTTAAAAAATGCCAAAATCTGTGAAAAGGCACCTTTAAATCTTTTATTTTAAATAGAATTTAGCATAATATGCATTTATGCAAACAATATATATATGGTTTTGCATATGTTACAGAAACGTCAAATACTGTAAAACCATTAAATTTCGGGTGATACGAATTTTCGTTGGTTTCGTTGGTCCGCTAAACCACGAATTCAAGCACCAACGAACCAACGATTATTATTTATACTTTTATAAATCCGAAATCGATCATTATCGAATGTCATTTCCGACATTTTCTTTTGTTGTCGGTTATCCGAGATATTTTCGTCACTGTAGGTACCGTACTCCCCAATCTTCCGTTTACGGCCATTGACCATTTCTTCCAGCGAAACGTTAGCGGTCTGTGTCAATAATGCTTCAGTCGTAGACTGAGCCTTTGCAGGGTCTGGCAATCCTGCTATAGTAGGAGAACGTGTCTGAACTGTTCCCGTTTTCAACCATTTTAAAAGAGACATTGTTTTATTGATATATGCTAGTTAATACATTATGTTGCTTTCTTGATAAGTGTTAGGTTAATAATACTTTTTTCAATCAAGCACGGTACTTAAAATGTACATCAACGATTGTTCTCTTTTAGTGACGTCGTCCAATAAACAGTTTGCAGATATATCACATTTGTCAATTAGTGCCAATTAAATCTAAACAGGGACCTATACAAACAATTTGTTTGTATAGGTCCCTGATGTAACGTACTAAGGTGAAGGTAATGAAATTTTTCCGGTTATTTATAACGTAATAAAACACATTTTGGTGGGCAATTAATTATAGATTCATTAAAATCTTAGAGTGCATATGCGACTCAGCATGACAACTCTGTTTACAGACTCATTGAAATAATATTTATGAAATCAATGCAACCTAGTTTAATAATTCAAATTAAATGTACGTACTTGTTCACAACTTCATTTAAACATAAGTTATTGTTTACTCTGTCGGATTTTATATAGATAATGCTTTGTAAAAAGGGGGTTTAATGCTTGTGCGTAACGTTTCGTCCCAGATTAGCCTGTGTAGTCCGCACAGGCTAATCAGGGACAAAACTTAACTTTCCACTTTTACGATATTTTTGTTTCAAGAAAGGCTCTTCTTAGCAAAAATCAATTTTAAGCGGAAAATGCCGCCTGATTAGCCTGTGTGGACTGCACAGGCTAATCTGGGACGACACTTTACGGACATGCATTTAACCCCATTTTCACAGAGCATGGCCCTTATACAACATTCCTTATTGACAGATGGTGCATTGTGTGAAGAAGCTTGGATTCGAGTTTAATGTGCACGAACTTCAAGAGGCGATGGAGGAGGTGCAGTCCGCACAGGCTATACATTTGAACGACAAAATCCATAAGGGCGAAAAGTATTGTCGCTGATTAGAGCGAGCTTCACATGGTAATCTAGGACGATATTCTACGCACGTGCATTTAGCCCAGTTTTCCCAGAGCGGAGCTCTAAAAGTATTATTAAAAGCCGAAAAGCTATAGTATTGCCTGATTTGACGCGTTCAAGTATATAGCGAACAATTTGGCTTGTTGAAGAGTGGGTATCGGAAAAAAGTAGTTCCTCCCCATAGTACATACTTGAAACTAATACAGCAAGTGATTATTTTAAAACGCAATCCATTGACTTATTAATGCCCTCAAATTTCAACACTAAACTCGACGCTCAACTCTTGAGTGTTAAATGCAAAATTCGCAGGTAACAATGCAGTTTGACTTGCGGTATGAAAGAAATGTTGATGTTACTGCTTGACAGCCTTCTGTAGCTCAACATATAATGGTATAAGTTTCTTGAGTTTAAGTTAATCCCATTTATGCCTAGCGTCTAGAAAAAAAGGCCTTGGCAAACAGCGTAGACCCAGATGAGACGCAGCATGATGCGGGGTCTAATCAGGGTCTGCGCTATTTGCTAAAGGAATTTCTGTAACAAATATTCTAAACATAAAAATAAATACAGTAGACATCCCTAATTTTGTGAAAAAATGATCCAATTTAGAAGGATATGAGAGACCACTAGGCATAAATTGGTGAACTCAACTCAAATTACACCATTCTCCACATAGAATAATGTGCTCATGACAGAAACATCATTAATAGCATGCATCTATACAGACTCAGAAATAATATTTCTTCGTTCGTATTCTATTCTTCAAACTTGAAATTTATTATGGGTCGTTTAAAACGGACCCTGTCATTGTAAACTCTGTTTGTTGTTGGAAAACGCGATGCATGTATGAGGGAAAATGATATTTATGACAAAGTGAGATGTTTATGAGAAAATGCGATGTTTACTTTCAGGTCAAGCTGCGATATTCAAGGAGTGCTTTACGGAAGCTAAGAAGAAAAACATGTCAAAAACGTGTTCTATTCAGTAAAAGACATGGAGAAGAAGCACGGTGCTACGTTTTGTGTTCGCAATGTTGTGTTGCTTACAACCAGGTGCGATCATACACACCCTTTGACTAGAAATCATCTGGTCGCCGTAACAGTGTTGTATTCCGTACATTTGTTAAGATATTGTTCAGATGTTTAAGAAATTTTGTCTTTGACAATCACTAGCGCTTGTTGTATATAGGTGCGATAATGTATCATTAAAGATCAATCAACTATTACAACGTTTGCCTATCACAATATCTGTATACTCGTTTTCACTCAGACTCCGTGCATCGTAGAGTTAAAAGTATAGCTTATAATGGCAATGTTTAACATATCACTTCAAATAGCATTATTCAATATATTTAGCATAGCAATGTTTTCAATTGCACTTCAAATAACACTGTTTTAAAAATTTCATTTCCTGAAATATTGTTTAAAATATAACAATCAAAGTGTTTTATGAGTTATTAAACACAATTGTTAATTTCAATCATTTTTTATAATGCCGTACATGCCTTTTCCGCCCTATGCCACGGGTCCGAATATCGGCCCCATTCCCAATGCAAATCAGTTGTTTTTTCCCAAATGAAAAAAATTCCCAATTCCAAAAACATTTTTTTAACCTTTTAATATATAAGTTAACCTGATCCAGTGTAGTACATATAAATTGAATTATCTGTTGCCTTGAATTTGTTTTCAAAACAGTATAATATGTTAAATTGATTATTTAAGACTTTCCTTATTTTCCCAAAATCCGGCATATTTTTTACCCTCAAAAAAGACCAGGCCCTTTCCCCAAAACATGTTCATAATATTTTGTAAAATTTTAATAAAATGTTATCAAACTAGTCGTTATTTTCCAGTTAACGGCTTCTTTGAAATATAAGAAATCCTATTTACATGCAATTATTTTTTCCCAATTGAGCAAGTTTTGCGATTATTTTATTCCCAAAATGGTGTTTTTCACGACGCAAAATTCCCAAAATTCCAGTGTGGCGTTTTCCCAAAACGGAGCGGAAAAGGCCTGCCGTATTACTTGAAATGATAATAAAGATACAGTTACATTTCAGTTTTACTAGCAGCAGATAATACATGACACGCACATAACAACATAACAAATCCACACACATGAATAAACCTTGGGCCGGCCAATACAAGAGTATTGGTTTGGCGGGGGCGGTTATATGGAGCTACAAACCTCATGGTTGGCAAATAAATTATTACATTATATTTTAAGAGTAAATTTAATGCATTTTCGTAGCATCGCGAAGTAAATCGCAATAAAAGCGATTAAAGTTCAATTACCATTTAAGTACTCAATGGTTTGATACAAATCAGAACACCGAAACTGTAACTGTCTGAATCACGATTTATGTAACCAAAAGGAGCATCAGGTCCAAAATTAAAATAGTGTTGTGTATCTGTGTATGAATGTATTGGGGCACACACGACGCAACACCATTCACCAATCTAATAACCAGTTTTCCTTCGAAAAAAAGCTTGAGAGACATACGCGTAAAGAGTTTAACATTAGAGCATCTTTGTTTAAATCAGAAAGATCTAAATCACAAAGATTGGTTTCGACAATGTTTGTATTGAGGCACACGCAATAGTACAGGTTAAATTGTTTAAAAAACAACTAAGCGATGCTCTGTGAAAATGGGTTTTAATGCATTTGGGTAAAGTTTCGTCCGAGATTAGACAATGAAGTCCACGCAGGCTACTCAGGGACGCTACTTTCCGCTGTTGTGAGATATTTTCGGTTTAAAGAAAGTATCTTCTTAGCAACAATCCACTGAAGGCGGAAAGTGTTTTCACTGATTAGCCAGTGCGGACTGTACGGACGGCACATGCATTAAACTCCCTTTTCACACAACACTTAATATTTATTAGTATAGTTGAACGTATATCTTGTTATTTTATGAGAAAGATTATTCATAATTGTGTAGACAGTGCTCACTTTAAGATTAATTATATTCGTATATTACCGGATGTTAACACGACGTTATACATTTATTCAAGGACTCCACGGGTCATTACCTCTCTTCCTAGGGTTACTTTTTTCATTTTTTTTTAAATTTTATCCTTGATTTTTTTTTCTGGTACATTTTAGATCAAATGTTTAATTTTTTATCAATACAAATAATTTAATTACAATCTTCAAAAAAATGCCAAAATCTGTGAAAAGACCCCTTTAAGGTGATATTCATCTTCATACACTGACGTGCAAGGGTCGTTTACGGCGTTGTGGAATAGTATTTTGGTATATTTAGAATTGTGGTTTCGGTCTAGAGGCCTTTAAATGTACTAGCTCTTAAACAATATGTGCGATTATATACGATACACATTTATATTTCAATGACACGGTGTTTCAAAGAAACTGAACTGTACAAGACATGCACACAAGTAAATACAAAGCATGGGTCTATTTTTATCGACAACACGAATCACGAATCAACGTTTGACAAAAGAGTTAATATAATTCCGCCAGTAACAGGTGGTGTACGATTTCATGCCTTCTGATTCACTTGCTCATCAGTGCAATACAGTTTTACATACCATTGAAAACTGTAAGCTTTTGCACAATATTCCCTGGCGTATCACCCATTACCATGAACTCAGGCCACGATGCAAACGTAGACCACGTTCCATAAAATGTGGACGAGAGATTCTGAGCCTGCCATGGAAACAAAAAGTTCAGCATATTTACTGCCCATCCATTATCGGTCTCCGTGGACTGATCCCCAATCAAACCGACCATTTTGGACGATGGTATGTCTACAGTAAAGAAGGAATCCTTGGGAACGATAAGGTCTGTCGCAAACGCTATAGGATTAACCTTGTTAACGCGGCCAGTGATTGGATTGTGGAAGTTTTGCATGACGGCGTGCGTTGTCCTATTGTATAAGAGCAACGCGCCACTAGCTGGAGACGGTAGCCGCTGTAATCAAAGGTTCGAGGTCAACTTCCACGTAACCACCGATGTCAAACAAGGCAATGCGTTTCTGTCCTGTAATCTCCGACCAAGCCGTTCCATAGACGCGAACCATTAATGGCCATTTGTACAGGATGTCTAGCACACGTTGGTCTACGTCGAAGGTCATGTTTTTCACATCCGAGGAAGCGTTCACCTGAGTTATAATAATATCCAGTAGACCTGCAAGTCTGCGTTGGTCTATAATCTTTTTGAAAGCCGTCCGCGACGTTTCGTAGATGGCGCATACTGATATTTTGGGAAGTTTTGCTTGATAATCTGCATATAATCTGATATAATCTGCATGATATCATCCGCAACGCATTGGAGACCATCGTAATATTTCCAAGCGAGTGTTGTGTAAAACAAAGACCCAGGAGTTGTACCTAGTACCATCCAGGGCAAGTATTGGGATTTTCGCATCCACGTACCTGTCATTGGCACGCTATGTGTTTTTGATGCATTTATAAGGGTTGAATTAGAAAAGAATCCGATAACTCTACGGAATCGTAAACGGGTCCAGCGGAGTAATTGGCATAGTTATTCGGTTGCAAAGGATTCGGATATTCCAATACGATATCAGTATTATATACCAGAAATTCTGGTAAATGAGGAGGTACAGGCATTGCTGGCGATGCGCTTCCAATGTGAGCGTTCACTGGATCGTTTGCAACGTTGAAAACCTCGTTTGCGTTGTAGGAAATTGGATTCATCAAAACCAGCAGAATTTCAGATGTATTCGGTTGGCGGTAAACAACAAATTCTCTAGACAAAGACATTTGTGCCATCAGATTGCCGTATTTTGCGATTAATATTGTATCCTTCGTAGTTGAATAGTTTTTGAAGAATCGACTTTGGCTGTTTCCAAAACACTGACCCATTTAAATAGTTCACCACTGTCTGGTTTGGGTTCAATGAATCGATGACCCTGATGAAATTCTCGAGATCCGAAAATCCGTACGTTTTACCGACCGAAAAGCTTATAACTAGCAAGAGTAACCATGTTGTTTGCATATTTCCCGCACCCTGAAAAAGAACGCATGATAGTTGTCAATGGATATATACATTCTGTCTTCGTAATGGATGAACCCATTTATGTCTGGCGTCTAGAAAAAAGGCCTTGACAAACAGCATAGACCCAGATGAGACGCCGTATGATGCGGCGTCTCATCAGGGTCTGCGCTGTTTGCCTAAAGGAATTTCGGTAAGAAATATTCTAAATATAGAAATAAATATACTAGACATCTCTAATTTTGTAAACACATTGATCCAATTTAGAAGCAAGGGAGAGTTCACTAAGCATAAATGGGTTAATCTTCGATGTTATTCATAAAAACTAGCATATCCTAACATGCAAACAAGCGTGTGAAGAAAATATGCAGAGGATTGTAAGGACATTATCATTGAATTGATCGCCAGACTTACAGAACAATAAAATAAAATAACAGTGTTAATAAGTATTTTAACAAGTCATACATGTATGGTAATAAGAGATATTACAAGCGCAAGCAAATCTAACAAGCACGATACTACTATGAATAAAACAATACGAGGAACGCTAGGATAATAACATCTTGCAATTAATTATCAACATCAATTTCAAACATGCAGAAAACAGAATTCTGAATTGAATAATTGTATCACAAGTAATAGTAGAACAATATCTACTACGATTCGTGCACTTAACCATTTCAAATATGAAATAAACAAATGATGTTAAATGACAAACAATCCTGGTTTAAATGGGAGGTCAAATCAGTTTACCAGTTTTCACTAAAAAACTTTCTATATATCGGTTAGTGTTTGATTGTATTTTGTAAAAAAATAATAGAATTTTCACCATGGGTCGACAAGTTATTTAGTTAACACGATTCTAATAAATGTCGTTAAAAACCAACACATGTGTTTTATATTATTTATTCGATATTTAAGCATTACCTTCGATATGTGTGTGTTTTTTATGGTTGATTGACAGTTAAGAGTATTATGGTAACGTTAAATTGCGTACTGTGTTCATTTTAAAATCGCGATAAAACGAATATACACGTTTGAAACGCCACTGTGGACAGAAGCAGGGTATTCTGGTAGGTATAAACGTCTTTTATTTCAAAAACACTCTGACGTTGTCATTTTAAATTTGATTGAATATTAAAGAGGCCTTTTCACAATTCGGTAAATTGACAAAATTAAAAAAAGTTGTGTCAGATTCCTTTATGTTCGTTTTAGTTATGATATTTGTGAGGAAACAGTAATACTGAGCATTTACCGTGCTCTCAAATAGCCATTATATGCATCTTTTGACGATTTAAAAACCTGAAAATTATAAAGCGGTGCAACGCGAAACGATTGAATAATTTGGTTCTGTGGTTGTCGTTAAAAAAATTTAAACTACGAGGATTGCTTATATAAAGTATAAAATACACCGCTCATTATATCAGCACGGATGGCCGAGTGGTCTTAGCGGCAGACTTTTACTCCAGGACTCCAGAGGTATGTGGTTCGAGCCCTGTTGAGGGTAACTCGTTTTTCTTTCTTTAATTTTATAATTGATTTTTCACTGGAGCTTTTAAGATCCAATGTTTACATTTATCAATATTAAGCTTTTAATGACAACCTTCAATAAATGCAAAAATCTGTGAAAAGGCCCCTTTAAGGCAGACTTCATTTACAACCAATAAGGGAGATTGTGATATTTCTGTCTGTTAATATGCCTTATACCCTCAACAACATATAACGCGTCTGTCTAAATTTGTACACGCCTAGAACGATTGCATTTTACCGACGATAATTTCATATAAGCTAGGAAATCAATATAAACTTACCATGTTAATCCTCATATGTTTCGTGTCCTCGTGATGAAGATATGGCCTCACTTTATTCTGGTGTCTTTATCAGAGTTCCTGTTTTTCACCATGTATCTTCATTATCAGTTTTGTGACCTGGGTTCAAATGTCGAGTTTACAACTTATCTTTACCATACACAAAATGTGAACATATTAAGAATGCACACACAACTTCCCCATCAATTCAATGTCTTACTAGGTGTTGACGTTAGCTTACAGTTAGTTACCGTACGTAAAGGACCACTTGGATGTTATAATACGATATATTTAGCACGGTCCTAATATTCGCCCATCATTCGACATTGTCCGTAAAGAAAACGACGAAAAACGATGTAGTTAATTAAACACTTGCCAACGTCAATTGGATTAGAGATAATCTCCGGCGAAACAAATAGCTCACATATTTTATTGATTGTGGAGTGGATTAATTCAAGACTTGTTAACCGAATATCCCGAGTTCGAGCTAACCTTTTTCTGTTGAGTTCTTATTCATTATGTTTGTACTATGTTTCATACTTGAATTATATAAACTTACTACAATTAGTATACTAAGTAAATTATTTGAATTTTTTTAAGGTTCATGGGGGGGGGGGGGGATAAAATTCATCGAAACTTCGCTTTGGTTTTTCTTCATTCACTGTGGTACAATATGGTCAAACTATATATCATTTTAAAGCTTAAGACGAATGGAATAACATAAACACATTTTTGACATTCAATATGTGTGTGCTTTATTCATATTTTGGTTTAAAACCAATACATTTTTACACTAATTTACAAAATCTCAATCTAAAGTTAGGAAGGATATGCACAACCTTAAGTTGAATTAATGCAAAGCTATATACATATACAAGGTCAAGTTAGAAACATTTCACAGATAATTATTGTCATAAAACAACAAATGAGTTTTTATTTAACTGCTTTTTTTGGATAAATTTCCAAAACAAAGTTCTACAAAATAACTAAAACGTAACTACTTTAAAAAAATCCAGGTATGGTGGATAATAAGAGTTACAATTCTATTTCAAAGGCTTTACAATTTTGTTATTCACCTCTCAACCAAATTGCAAATTTTAAACCATCTCACATTGAAATAGATTGCATACGACATATAAAATTGTGAAAGAATATAAAGAAATTGGCAAACCGATTGATTTTATATTTCGATTCCTTCTACCCATTTTGAAAGCGTGGCACTCGCTGTGCTCCGTACAAAAACGTGCACAACAAATCGGTCGAAACCACGTGCAGTGGTGAGAAAACCGGGTATGTGTATACACATACCTGAGAAAACACATACTTACAGTTGGGTGGCACCTAGTAAAACAACTTTTAACATAAATCAGCAAGAGTTCGCACGAAAAAAAAAACAGACATGACCACGTAGAGATATCATCACTTACCCTATTTCAAATATTCTAGCTGAAAATTGTCCCCCACACGTCATTTTTAGTTTATTTGTATTGATATTCTGGAGCCAAAGTGCATCTCACAGAATATCCATCCAACTTCCGTTGTTTTTACGTTCGTTATTAAAAACTCCGTTTAAGAGAATTATTTCTAATTTTAGATTGTTAAAGCGATTTATTATTATATATTATCAATAGAATAGTATGGCGTGATGAATTGAACGGAGTTACGTATCAATCATTTTGTCAGTCTGTAAGCGTACTATTTTTTGCGTAATAATATATGTACATGTGTTTCGACAACAATTGTAAAAATTGGAGAAATGCTTCTTGCTTTAATGGAATTACCACTTTTATTCATTTGCTTCTTAATATTATATCACCTAAACTTGTTTTATTAGTAGCACAGCCCCATTAATATTTTTATTTAGTACTGCCCTTGGAATTTGTTCACGTCATTATGTCATTATGGATTTTTGTGACGTCATACGACCGACTTTCCCAGTTGTAATCTACATGCATAGGTCATTGGGTTTATAACGTTCCATTTTATTTATATTTTCTCTCTGATAGGCGTTTCTTGTTTGATTTAATTATTTTTAATTTGTTTAGCAGTCACATAAACAACCAAGCTATGTAATATGGAATTTTTACAACTATTATTGCTGCTTCTTCCTGTATTTGCGCGATGATTATCTGAGATATTAACTATATGATTCTATATTCTCAAATCTTTTCTATAAAGAAGGAATGTAGTTGACAATTGTAAATAGTTTTATTTGATCGTTCGTCAAAAAGTTGTAGTTCTGTTACTCTTGTATCTTCAATGCAATTGAGTAATTAAATAGTAATTAAATTGAATGCGTTTTAATTCCCTTTTATTATTGTTTAATTTGAGTTACAATGCTATGACGTTAAATTTTATTTACACTTAAATGTATTATGAATATTGCTGGGCCAAGTGTGAGGTTGAGAGCTCTATAACCAGGTTTAAACCCCCAATGCTTTGCATTGACCGTTCCAAGGCGGTTACTCCAGCTTTATTCATATTTTGTGTTTATGTTGGTTTGTATTGTGCTGTATTGTGCTGTTTTGTACTGTTTGGGCAATCGGTCACTTGCCTTAAATAAAGGACCAACTAATTGTTTTTAATGAAAATTCAATACTGCTCCAGCAGCTGGAGTTTCACTTCTTTATATTACATAGTGATTCTTTTGAGTGTTTATGATGTCTTATCGTGCAGTTTGCAAACATCAACGGAAAGATTACAATCCAATGCATTTGTCATCGTAAACCGTTTGGAATGTCAATTAGGCGATTAACGAGTTTTTAGCATGTTTCTTTCAATTTTATTAATTTAAAAATGGCTGCCCCCATGGTGATGAAATGACATGTGTTCGAGTTTTGATATTTCTAGATATGTAAACTTTTTTTTAATAGTCAAGCGTAACTTGTCCTCGTCAATGTTGATATTATTCACTAGTTATATAATTACCACCGAAATACGTGGAATAAACATGATTCAGATTTTTGAAAATAATGTATATTTAAGTGTTAAAATCTCTTTGTATTTTGCTTGATTTTGTGGATGGTATGATACGTTGATGTACAAAATCGGTCGCAGTTTGAAGGAAAAACATCCATTAAAGCATATATTTACACATTTTCAATGTGGCACTCTTCCTTTGGTCAAATTTGAGTTCAATGCTAGGGGTCCCACATTTTTCAAAATGAAGTCCCTACATGAAACCTTAAGCCTGAAATATGTATTCCATGTTAATGTTATTCTCGTTTTTCCCATTTTCCTACCATATAATAGCGCAGCAAGTAACAAAATTACTCAATCGCAATGCACATGTGTTCTTTGCTAGATTGGCGAGTAGAATCGGTATTGAAACGGAAATAGTATATACTGCAAAGCTTTAGTAAATGCATTTTTTTGCATATAGTTATCACGAAAATGATTGCACTTTAAGAACAAATGATTTTCGCATATCACAAAACATTTAACATAAGTCCATTCTGAGTCTCGAACTAGCGAAACCTTGTTAGTGACTTGGCGTTGTTACCATAAGATTATCATCTAACGGGTTCTTGACTTTCTTTAAAAGAATTTAAACAGGTCCCTTAACATATACGTATCAATTATGCACGATATTGATTTGATTACATTAGGGTCGTTTTGAAAATACGGTTTTGTGTAAGTACTGTGCCTAGTATTGAGCAGAGACAGTAAGGTAATGGTTTAGCGCTAAAAATGCACGGGTTTATCGTTTTGGCATTTGTATGCGTTGTAAATTTATTGATTCGCCGTTCCATGTGTGAATTTGACGTTTATTAGATATGGATGTTTAATAAAGGCTGATTAAGTTCATGTAAAGTGTAAAACAGCGTATGCTTCACATAGGAATACTTCGATACATATTAATTCAATTTATATGTCAATGGGCTCGTAAATACTTGTAGAACATATCAGTAAATGATAATAAAAAATATGATGCAAAATTTTGCTTTTGAAGAAATTACAGCGCATGCATATAATTATCAAAATAACAAATTGAACAAATTCCTAAAAAAAGTCCACATAACACACACCAACAATCCTAAAACATGCAAAAGAAAAACATCAAAAACTGCCAAAAGTTAACAAAACATATTGGGAACTACTTAAAGGTTCATGTAGAGGCTTCAGTTTGAAAAATGTGGGACCCCTAGCATTGAACTAAAATTTGACTAAAGGAAGAAAGCCACATTGATTTTTTTTACATATTTGCTTAAAAGGATTGTTTTCCTTCAAACTGCTACCAATTTTGTGCAGCAAAATATCATACCATCGACGAAATCAATCAAAATAAAAAGCGATTTTAACACAAATACAGACATTATTTTAAAAAATCTGAATGGTGTTTAATAAACGTACCCCGGTATATGGGCGGAAAATTATATAACTAGTTAATAATATCGACTTTTTTGAGGGCAAGTTACGTTTAAACAGTCAAAAAAATACATATCTAAAAATATCAAAACTCGAACACATGTCATTTCATGACGATGGGGGCAGCCATTTTTTAGTTTAATAAAATTGAAAGAAACATGCTAAAAACTCACTAATCGCCTAATTGACATTCCAAACGGTTGACGATGACAAATGCATTGAATTGTAATCTTTCCGTTGATGTGTGCAAACTGATTGATCAGACCACATAAACACTCCAAAAAATAACTTTATAAGAAGCATTTCACCAATGTTTACAAATGTTGTCGAATCACATGTACTTGTTTTATTGCGCACAAAATAGTACGCTTACAGACTGACAGAAAGATCGATACGAAACTCCGTTCAATTCATCACGGTATACTATTTTATTGCTTATATATAATAATAATTCGCTTCAACAACCTAAATGTAAAAATAATTCCTTTAAACGGAGTTTTTAATAACGAAAGTGAAAACGACGGAAGTCGGATGGATATTATGTGAGATGCACTTCGGCACCAGAAAAAAATACAAATACACTAAAAAAAGACGTGTGGGGGGAAATTTTCAGCTGGAAAATATTTGAAATGGGGTAAGTGATTATATCTATGTGTGATAATTTCTGTTAATAAGCTCAATCTCTTCCTGATT
Organism: Dreissena polymorpha; assembly: GCF_020536995.1. Classification (NCBI taxonomy): domain Eukaryota; kingdom Metazoa; phylum Mollusca; class Bivalvia; order Myida; family Dreissenidae; genus Dreissena; species Dreissena polymorpha. The sequence continues at coordinate 62,509,396 of NC_068359.1, forward strand.
AATGTTAACAGTTGTTTTACTAGTCGCGACACAATTGTCAAAATAATGATGTGTTTTCTCAGGTTTTCTTACTACTTCACGTGATTTCGACCGATTTGTAATGTACGTTTTTCCTATGGAGCACAGCGAGTGCCACGCTTTCAAAATGGGTAGAAGGAATCGATATACAAATGTATACAAAGTTTCTGTTTGCCAAAAGGAACACATTATTCAAAACGGTACAAGGACAGTAGTTGTTCAGGAAGGAAGAAAGAAAAAAAAAACATGATACCTAGCTGTGTTTTTCAATGTAAAACTATGATTTCTAGAGTCGTCCGCATAAAATCTTGTTATTGATGAGCAATATCTCCTTTTATCACAATGATTTCTACCCAGCCAAATCGATGTCTTTATATATTTTTTACAATTTTATATGTCGTCTGCAATTTCTTTCAATTTGAGATGGTTTCAAAATTTCCATCTGGTTTTAGCAAAATTGTTAAGCCCTTGAAATAGAATGGCGACTCTTATTATCCACAATACCTGGATTTTTTTAAAAGAAGTTCAGCTTAGTTATTTTTGGAACTTTGTTTAAGAAAATAATCCAAAAAATGCAGTTGAATAAAAACTCATTTGTTGTTTTCTGACAATGATTTTCAGTGAAATGTTGCTAACTTGACCTTGTATATGTATATAGCTTTGTATTTATTCAACTTACGGTAGTGCATATCCTTCCTAACTTTAGATTGAGATATTGTAAATAAGGGTAAAAATGTATTGGTTTTAAACAAAAATATGAGTAAAGCAAAAAAATATTGAATGTAAAAAATATGTTAATGTAATTCTATCCGTTTTTACCTTTAAAATGATATAATGTTTGACCATGTTGTACCACATTGAATGAAGAAAAACCAAATCAAAGTTTTAATGCATTTTATCCCTCCCATGAACCATAAGTATGGTATTGATGTTTTCCTTTTCAAAATTAGTCCAATATTTGATGCTGTTAATCTTTTTTTCTTTCTTGAAGGCAAACTTGAGAATTTGATTGATCTTCAGTTAGGGTTGTATTTGCATTACGTTTATCACTTGAGATGTTTATGTGATGAGACATGTACTGGTCACATTTGGTTTTCAAAAAGGAGCAGCAATATCATCTTTACACTGAATAGCCTCATTTCCGTAAGATGACTTGGCAGACTTTGGTGTACTCTCGTCAGCAGCAGACACTTTCCTTTTCCACCTATAAGCTTGTGCTTGTGGATAGGATTTAGACTTATTAGAAAGTGACAATTGCTTTTCCCTTTTCTCGTAGAGTTTGATGAAGTGGCATCCTTGTTAGGAGTCTGTCACCTGTTTCCAAACAGTGGGAGACCACTGTGGTCCGACATTCATTCTCAAACATCCATCATAACACCTAGTATGCAATGACCCACGATAACTCAAGTTGTATACTTTGCCTCCGTCAAATTTGGTGCGCATGTGCATGCAACACTCAGCCAAATTAGTTGTTGTATTATTGATGAGATTTACTTTTACTAGAAACTCTGTCTAGCAAAACTGAAATGTCACTCAACATATCTGATTTAAGATCTGAATACGAAAGTGTTAAAGAATATCTTGAAAGTTCCTGATCTTTAAAAGATGTTCCTTCTTTCCAAATTAAATTCGTTTGAATGCATAAGTCAGAAGGTTCATCTAGTTCAGTGGAATCATTAGGGTAGGATGTTGTTTTGTTTATAGGTAAAGGGGATTTTGCTTCACAGAAATCTGAACAGTTGTTTCGGTTTCCAAAAATGTGGTGAACTGAGTTTTGGATGTCTTTTTCTTACTTGATGTAGGCATGATGTAGATTTTCATTTTTGGATCATGATAGCACATCTGGCAGTACTTACTAATCGAATTCAAAACGCTTTTGTAAGATTGTTCCTACCTTTGTAATGAGGATTAGCCTCCACTAGTTTTTCCAAATTGGAACAAAGACACTTACAAACTTGATGAGAACATTCTAATTTCTGAACATGACTTCACAAAACCGGAATTTCTTCATGTATATTGGCATACACTGAATAATCACCATCGCCAACTAACCACATATACCGTAACCCATGCATTTTCTCTGCCACACGGAATCCCTCACGGATGATATCAGCTTACATGGCTTGAGAATTGGATTTCCAGTTCTTGAAGTATTGGTGATGTGGTACTGTTTGATGATTATTTTCAGCATGTGAGCATATGTAACAGTACTTGTTTCTTATACCAATGAACACAATTTTATCAGTTCTTTTTCCAATAATAATGGCAATACCACCTAAATATATTTATATATTTATTTCACTAGAAAGTTTAAGATTTCCCGGAACTATTACACAAATAAAACATACAGTATTCAACAACATGTACGAAATATCTATTCTTATTTCATTTCATTTATCCCTGCTAAATATTAAAGTCTCATCTGAAAGACTGTCCTTAAATATTAGAGGCTGACCCCGGGGATCAAACCTCCAACCTCGAGATCACCAGTCTAGCCATACCGACTGAACTAAGGGAGTCAACTCTTAAAGTACCCCACAAGGTAAAGTCTTGTATTGCATATTTCTCTCCCATTTAAATAGCAATTGAAAGTAAAACTATAGCTGAATAATTTATGGCATGTGTGGCCCAGTAGTAACGACGTCAGACTTGCGACCGTAGGATTACTGTCGGGTCGTTTGTCCTCACCCATACCCTCACAATCAGAACAAGGAGACCAAGAAACGGACTTGAAAGCGATTAATCTAAGTTGTAAGAACTTGTTCCGCAATCAAGCTAAAATAAATTATCATGCAAAGTAATTTATGGTCTGTATACTATAATATATATTATATATATATAAGACTGGGAAAGACGACTAATTGGCTACCTTAAAACAAATTATGACCATGTGTATGTCCTGCTCGAAATTTGTGCGGCATAAAAACATCCGGTTTCAAAGAAGTCGACAGGACACTATTTCGATTTACGATCTAGCAATACTATTTGTGGGATCGGCACAATGAATACACATGTTGGGCACACGTACATATAAAACCAAGTTAACACTTACCTTTCTATAAAAACCTTGTCATCGTTCAAAAATGCATTTGTCTTGTCATGGTCACTTGTTCAGCTAGGCGTAATTTGCCGGTAGTTTATTCGGAAAATATTTCTTTTGAAATTCGATCTTTTACACATTATTACCAATCCATTTTTTTCTTAAATATTTATAGTTTGTTTATGAGGTAATTGAAAGTTATGTAATCGAATAAATATCATATTTAAGCAATATTTAACAAATTCGTATATGCGGATAAATACAAATTGCTGACCAATATGGACGACAGATGAAATTAAATCGGGAGGAGACTCAAATGTATCAATATTCTATTGAATTAGTGCATTTCATGTAAGTGTCATTGTTATTGAGATAATCTGAAAATTATATATTTTCAGGAAATATATTTTATAACATCATAATTCCTCTTGATCGCATGCTATGCAAGTGGAAACTTAGACTGTTTCCAAAAACTAAAAATAGCGACTCTTGGGATAGATATGTTCATTTGAAATACGCATAATGTCGTTGTGGGGCTTTATTTACGCAATTCAATGGTAGTATTACCTTAAATATAACTGGCCTTTACTATTGGTGGTTTTATTTCGTTCATGTGTGTGTTTTTTAATGAATTTGACAATTTGCCATACATTGGAGAATTTTGCTAATTATGACATCATTACTAAGATTTGTGAGTGTGTTTTATTTGGAAAATGTATACATATATCGAAAAAATATGTAATTATTGAAACCATATGTAAATTTCATTTATTTATTTTAGGTATTAATGATCGTTTTAATATTTTTCGTTTTTTCTATGTGTGGTCATTTTAACACATAACATGAACCTTAACATACCATCAAGTCCCATCATATGGTCGTTTGTTTAACTAATATTTTATCATTGATTTTTAAATTTAGTAGTTGATGTAAGAAGGGACCCTAACTCGGTTGAATTGCTGGAGAAGGATGTCGCAAAGTTTGCAGACGTTCTAAAGATTGTTATGCCGCTGAAGCATGACATTTAGTGATCGCACTGTCCGTTCGTCTGTCCTTCCGTCTGTCCGTCTGTCTGTCCGTCTGTCTGTCCGTCTGTTTGTCCGTCACACTTTGCGTTTAGGTTTAGAAAAATGCTCATTACTTCTATGTCGCTTCAGAGGTTACCTTCATATTGGTATGCATGTGTTTATGGACAAGGCCTTTTCATAAGCACACGAAGTTTGACCCCTTTGACTATGACCTAGAGCAAAGGGTCCGCGCTTAGGTTTCAAAAACTGCGTTTAGGTTTCGAAAAATGCTCATAGCATCTATGTCCCTTCAGATGTAACCTTCATATTTGGTATGCATGTGTTTATGGACAAGGCCTTTCTATAAGCACAATTTTTTTACCACTTTGATCTTGACCTTGAACTCCGGGCCCGCGTTTAGGTTTCGAAATCTGCGTTTATGTTTCAAAAAAAGCGTTTTTCCGGGGGCATATGTCTTCCGATGGAGACAGCTCTTGTTCAACTGACGGTGCCACGAATTTTGATCAACGTTTCACATTTAAGACATATGAGCGACAGAAGAATTGTTTTTGCATGCATGTGTAACTCAGAATAATACGTCAATACAAATACTCTTGCCTAATGTTTCATTGTTTAATTATTTTTAGGAAAAGAAACTTGGTAAGATAACCAAGAACAATGATGATGATGATGAATGATGCTTGAATGATTTTTGAGAGTATGTAATAAACCAATTCAATCATACTATGAGTAACAATATTTAGAATCGACCCGGGATCGACAACGGCTTTAATTGACTTGAGGTTCATGACCTATTGTATAATGATACTTGATGTATTGACATTACGACAATGATTGTGTCACGGTACGACATAGCGACGCGGATTACATCCGACTATACAGTGGTAGGCTTCCAGAAAGCTGCAGAATACACAATCTTTTCGGAATTCATTATCCTTTACTAGTTACCCAAATCATACCAAGAATCGCCCGTCATTTTGGATAGGTGAACTTCATTTAAATAGATCAATAAAGCTGTAGTCAATTCATTTTACTAATTTATTAGTTGAAATGCAGTTCTTATGGCATCTTACCGATCAAATTTCTAAGCAAATTGCATTAGAATCGGTAGCATTTTATTTTCGCGATATGAAGCCGGTTATACATACGGACAATCGGACAGGAACTCCGGCAGTGGTTCCTTAGCTGTACAGGCGAACAACACATGGGCATGCACCAATTCGACTTGACGCCTTCTCATACGGCTCAGTAACAGCGGCTGAATCCTGTGTTTACTTTCGAACTACATCGGATATTGGCATTGTTTCGTACGGTTGTAGTATTTCTACACATGTTCGACGCCAGTGACGTAGCAATTACGGCTGCTGTCCATTCCTCAGATAGGTTTTCTGATGGCAATGAGCGAAGATGCCGTATCACATTGGTACCGGTGATGGCTGGCACATTGATA